>NW_027185381.1:3266247-3308747 GCF_022577435.1 Embiotoca jacksoni | reverse complement strand
GATTCCAATCTCTGAGCATTCCTCTGCTCTGCATGTACATTTTTGATTACTGTATTTATTACATGTTTATTACAAACACATGGACTGAGATTCAAAAGGTTCCAATAGGCCAGAGATGTTAGTGTTTGTTTGTGCAGATGTAAATTTGTTATTGTTTTTCAAAATTTTGCAAGAACTTATTTTTCAAAACTAAACTGACCTGTGTTTAATGTACTTGAGCCCAGCATGTCAGAGTGGGCCCGGCGAACATCATGCATGTTGTCAATATTACGCATCAGCTTTATATCAGTTCACTGCAATAACACCGCACATATACCACACTAACCAGCAGATGGCACCAGAGGACTGTGTGTTCAGAGGGTGAGCGCTTCTAAAGTGCATGGGCAACATTAGCAGGTGGTTAGGAACCATGTAGTCAGTGAAGGGTCTTCAACAATGCAGACGCTGTGGGACCATGCTCTGCAGCAGATTCATTTTATTCTATATAACTCAAGACCTTTTATTTTCCTATCCTTGTTTGTCTGAACCATCATCAGGCATATTGTGATATGACATTTTAACATCAGGATGATGATGTTTATCTACATATTGGTCCAACTGAAGTTGATGAACTGATATTTTTTGCAACCAGTCACACAAAAAGAAGCGTTGTGTACGTGTTTTTGCATATTCATTTCGTCTTCGTGTCATTTTTTTCTTTTTGGATAGAGATGATGCTCTTCATTCACGTTGCCAAACATTTCTCCCGGCTTTTATAGGGAAATTAATGATATGGGTTTAAATTAATCACATTTATTTCCATATGTGTGAATTTGAGAGATCACAAAAGGATAGAAAATATATGTATTAGGGGTCTTAAGAAGAAGATAAAGAGGGAACGCTCTGATGTGCTGGATGAAAACAATCACAACACAGTTTGAACAGTTTTAATGTTTTTAAAATTGTTTTCAGTGTTATCATTACTGTCTGATTTCTAATTTCATTTAACATTCTTTCGTATGTTGTATGTAAAGCACTTTTTGCCCAAAGTTACATATTGCTGTAGAAAAAGACTATTTGTGGTCTGGAGTTCATTGTTGTGTTTCATATTACTTTTGATGAGCTTTGTCTCATATTAGTCCTGCATGTCTTTTTACAGTTCTGTGTGTGCAGGCAGAGAGTCGGACCAGCTCGTCTACATTCCCCTCAGTGTGAAACATACCTGCATCACATGAGCCACTGGTGCTCCCAGGTACAGTGTGTGTGTGGTGTGTGTGTGTGTGTGTGTGTGTGTGTGTGTGTGTGTGTGTGTGTGTGTGTGTGTGTGTGTGTGTGTGTGTGTTTCTTTTTTGGTGTCACAGATGAAATAGGTTTGTCTGATATAAAACTTTGCGCTGCCACAGATTATGTACATTGGTTACATTTTACTACACTGGGATGAAAATAGTCCACACAGGTAAAATAAAAGTGTGACATTTATTGATTTTTCTGTCCAGAAAAGGTGAATGAAAGAATATAGCTTGATGTGGAGATGAGATTTATCCAGTTTGAGCACACATTGTTTAAAGTTAGGCCGACACTGTTGATTCCTCCAACATTTTCAGTGATTCTCTGCTGTATTTCAAGCAGTCTGATGATGTTGTTTTGAAGGACCATGTCAATAATGAGGACCTCCTGCTGTTGGGAGAACGTAGGTACCCTTCAACTGTCATGTTACAGTCTATTACAGTAGCGCAGATTTCATCAGGAATTATAGTCCTTATCTTTCCCCCAATTATCTTCCTCCAAGTTCCCCTTCCCTTACTTTTCCTCTGACTCTCTGATGGACTTTCTGTAACAACCTGTGAACTCTGAACTGGCTTACATGTTTCATCACATAATTTGCAACAAGTGTGATCAGTTTTTAGTTGTTGTGTGCTTTAATTTTGTCTATTTGCTACTTGTGGTCACCATCATGTTTTGCCAAAAGAGTTTGTGATTGAATAAATGCCTTCAGGCTACTGAGTGTGTGGTTCAGAGAATGGGGTTTAGCATTTTAGCAATTCATAAAACCTGTATTACTCAAAGTTCCTTTAAAAAAAAACAATAAAGCAATCATTCAGTCATGTGGTGCAGGCAGACAGTGTGGTATGCAGATCCCACTGTGACACGCAGACAAGAGGCCTGATTCACATCCTATTGTATGCCAGAGAGTGTGTGTGTGTGTGTGTGTGTGTGTGTGTGTGTGTGTGTGTGTGTGTGTGTGTGTGATCCACCCTGTATTGTTTCACACGGGAGGTCGGCCAGAAATGAATGAAGCCACGTGATGTAGATAAAAAAACCTGTCCTTCAGCATCACCACCTGTCACACACCCATACACAAAACAAAAGTACCCTGACCGGAGGCCGGGGACATACCACACATAGCACGCATTCATGAGCTGGACTTGATTTAACCCACCTTGCAGAGAGAGGCCTGTGACTCACAGGACATCAACAACAAAAAAAAGACTTCACAAATTCTCTGGTCACTTGCAGAATAGTGGTTTCCATTTTGAGCAGTGACTGTGTGTCAGAGTGTGGAGCGGGAAAAAACAATAAGGCAGGCTGAAGGGAAGAGAAACCTGTCATGAAGAAGAAGAGAATCCACGTAAATGAGATAAAAGAAGAAATGACGGCTGTAAACGAAATGGGAAGTTGAGCTGAGAATGTGGGTGAGAGATGAAGGAGCAGAGGGAAAAGAAGATTAAAAGCAGATACAGGTTGGCTCACATAGCTGACATTCCTGCTCACATACACACTGCTCTGTGTCTCGGTCTGTCACTCAGTGATCCCCAGAGGAGGAGGCGGGAAGGCAGGGGGTTAGAGCCGAAGTGTGAGTCACGCTTGATTTCATTAAACCTGAGTTAGTTGGTTTCCTGGGTGTGGCCACAGGTTAATACACACCATGTACTGCATACAGTAGACCTGCTTGTTGGTGGCGGCAGTAGCATGAGTGGAGGTATGAAGTACAATGGTCTCTCTATTTCTGTCCAAACCTGGGGACTCATGGGGGACTCATGGGGGACTCATGGGGGACAGAGTCCTCTCAGTAAACGGGCGAGTCCTTGTTCAGGACAGAAATCGGAGAGCTGTGATCAGGACCGGATCAACCTGAGAGGGGACCAGACCCTAAATCTGCCAGAGGGGAAAATGAGCTGCCCCCCCCCCCCACACACACACACACACACACACACACACCCGGTCCTCCCACTCTCTGTACATTGTGCATGCATCCTGTCGTCTTTAAAGGGCCACGCCACCTGTTTTACATGTCAAACTCTGTTTATCATTCATGGGGAGGTATTGGGTTTTATAATGCCGACTGTGGCTCTGGAGGGAACTTTTCTGTCTGACGTTTCTCTAGCCAACCCGGTATTATGGCAAAACATGAGATAGCCACGCCTTGGCCTCTCTAGGCGTGACAGTTTCACGTTTTCCAGTAGTGGACGAAAATGAAACGTACTGCATGCATACAGCCATGTGATTTACAGGAACATTTTACTTTTAGGAAAAACACATGGTTGGGGACTAGGAAACAAAAACTATTAAAAAAAAAACAACCTCAAGAACAATGCTAGATTCAAACGTCTGCCTCCCTGGCAGCCTCTGGTTCATGCCCCTACTACCTCCTAATACTGCCGAAAAATGTCCATTGTAATTGGTCATATGATCCTTCTTTACGTAACTTCTATGTGCGTGTAAGTTTCACGCTAACAAAATGTGACACTGTCACACCTACAGAGGCCAAAGTGTGGCCATCTCATGTTTTGCTGGAGTATCTTTTGTCACACTTTGCCGTGATGCTGGGGTGGGAAGAATGAAAACATGTTATTTGGTGCATTATGGGAACTTTATCCAGCAGTTTTGAAGTTGGACTCCAAATGTGTCAGTTTTCCCAGCATATAACTTCAACATCCCTGGTTCCACTGCAGCTGAATGGGGACATCATGTCCATCTTTGTTTCCCAACATGTCCTCTGTGTGTGTCCTCTCTATAGACGACCCTAAGAAGGGGAAATCCAAAACATTAAAAAGAAGTCTTTAAAAACAGTATCTTGGGATTCTCCTGACGTTCTGAGATATAACAGTGAACCACTGCAGCACTAACATGTAAGGACCTTAAAAAAACAACCGTTAGCACTCTGCTGGAATATAAACGCTCCTGCCGTTGACACGTGTCAGTTAATTTGTGGTAGTTTGATTAAAAACCAATTAATTAAGTGAAATACACCGTGGAAGTACATCCAGGTAATTCGAATGCAAATTTTAAAATAGAATTTCACTCTGTGTTTCAGGACCAGATTAGAAGTCCCACCTGAAGACCCGTATTGTTCCAGTTCACACGGTGCTGTGCTGACAGCAGTGTGTCTGTTATAATCCACACAACTCTACGGAGACCTTTTCCAGTAGAGTTTCTTTAAAAATGTGTTTTTTGTCAATGATCAGAGGAGGATTTCTAATCATTCTGTTGACCCCCCTGACTTTTTGATGAAGCCACACCATGAAATATTAAACTCCAACCAATAGAGTGCATTTAAATTGACAATCTGGCTCCCTGAGAATGACGAAGACATTTTGAAAATATCTTCTCTGTATCATCATCCTCAGCCCAACATTTACATTTTTAAGTGCTGCACCATGACTCTGTTGGAAAATCAAACTTTTGGATAGCTGCACCATCAGTCCAGTTCCTCCCTTTTCCAACTCTCCTCAAATTCCTACATTCCATCAGTGAGAGGTAGAGGAGGAGGAGGAGGAGGAGGAGGAGTGAGCAAGAAGTGGAGGTGGAGAAGAGGAGAGGAGTGTTACAGCAGGTATAGCAGGGAGGAAGAGCAGAAATGAGGAGAGTGAGGAGCTCCTCAGCTGATGAATTCGACCTGAAAGAAGGAACCAGGTTTTTTTGTATGATAAAAAAAAAAACCCTGAACATTATTTTCATGTTCTGCTCTCTCTCCTCTTTGGAATGCATCCTTATCTACCCAGCTTACATGTTGCTGGTCATTAGCCTCTTACATAAGCGTGTAGGGGTCCTGCCACGGTGCACACACACACACACACACACACACACACACACACACACACACACACACACACACACACACACACACACACAACCGGCCCCAGCACCGGCTGGTACTGTTGATGATTAGGACGGGTTAGCACAAGGGTGTAAATCTGCAGGAGGAGGAGGAGGAGTTGGGCGGGGGGATAAGAGGGGGGGGGCCTGAGCAGGAGGTGAAAACTCAAAGAAACCAAACTGTATTTAGTGTGAAAACATTTTCCAAACATCACGCTGATTCATTTTCAACCATGAAGTCTGTAGATAACAGGAGTCTAGTGGAGGTATTATTTATTATCAGTGTGATGAATGGCGACATGAGGGGTGACTAAATGTTTATTTTTATGATCATATTCGACCAACACTGTAAACTATCAGAAGCAGCGTTCATCCTCTGGGACTTGAAAGCATCACAGGATGAAGATCAGAGCATGTGTTCCTCTCCTAAATTACAGTTCTGAAGCTCAGTGATGCAATCCAGAAAACAAAACACACCAGTCAAAGATCACAGTGACATCAGACGACCTCAGATCTTAGAGTCGTATTAATGTGTTCTAGTATGGCAGGCTCTTTATGTTAAGCTCCATCCACAGTGGACTTGTATTATCTGGGCTCCTGTGAGGTCTGCTATGGTCTTAACCCTTGTGTATATCATGCAGTGAGGATAGTTCTGGGACTCCTTAATGCTGCAGTGAAAATGATCACTATTTCTGTTGGTAATCATGTGCAGCAGGTGTTTAGCTTCGTTTGTTTCTGGGGACAATCGCTGATGTGCTCAATGATGATTATTAAAAAAATACATGTCTGGAGCTGTCTGCTTAGCTTTAGGTGAGCTGGATGTGACTGAGCTGCTGTATCTGGTTTATTTTAAAAGTTTGTAGTTTTGAACATGAAATGCTACTAAAAGCCACAGCGTGTAAAACTGAGTGTCATCTTGGATTCCAGCTACAGACTGTAAACAACTGAACAGACTTCATTTCAACCTCACTTTCCAAGAGAGAATCTGCATTCGCCTCTGTAGACCTAGAGATTGGTTTGTCCCTTCTGGGCTCCTGTAGACACATGGCAGCTCTGTGGAAGAGGTGTAGATGTAAAGGGCTCATTCTCATAAAAAAAAAAACAACACAACAATTCTTAGTTTCAGGTGGATTTTACAATAATGAAAACATAATTATAAATATTATATTTAATTTCTGCCAATAGATCCTCCTGAATCCTTTCTAATAACACAAAATGCTCTTCCATTATGATGCACCTGCTCAAGGTCAAAACAAGCTTATTACATAGTCTAACAATTTATTGTCCCAACAGTGTGTGAAAACTATTTAACCCAGAAAAAGATCATTAGCAGACGAGTTCTTCGCTAAATTGAGGTTGTCGGGTCGGGAAGGTGAGGTCAGAGGTCAGGAGCACAACGCTTCATCGTTGTTGTTCAAGTGTCCACCATGTTGACCAACAAGTGAAACCAATGCTGAAGTGCTTCAAGGTGTGAGTGCAAAAAAAGGCCAAAACAACATCTGTCCTTAAACTCCCTCTTAAACGTAATGTTTTGACCTTTCACCTCCTCATGAGAGGAAGTGTGAAGGGAAGAAGCTCTGATCTGTTGTGTGGCTGTAACCTCAGGTTGTGTACAAACTGACGGCCGCCTGTGGAGCCTGTGACAGTAAACCGCTGCTTTGTGTTTGTGGATGGAGCTAGCAGAGATTTATTTCCTCTGTATCTGATCACAGAACAATGTCTTTTTATTTGAATTGTTTATGCATTTCATTTCTGGGATCGGCTGCTGCAGTTTTGTTTTTACTTACAGGATTCATGACGTCCAGATTTTCAGGTCGTGTGTCACAGATTGGTTTCCATTCTCTTCATACCTGAGATGACTGAGCGAAACGCAAAGAGAGCCAGGTGTGCGGTAAGTGACGTCATAGAGCTGACAGTCACATTAAAGTTATCACCGCTTGGTCTGCTGCGTCAGTTCAGTTGTCAGGTTCCTCAGCGGGGCCCCCAGAAAGGCTGAGAGCGGCCCTGGCCCTTCAGCAGCCATGAGCCCGGTAGCTGCAGGCGGCGGTGCACGCGGAGCGCAGAACAGCGAACACGCGCAGTGCTCGTGAGTTGTGCTGTTATTGCTCTGTGTCATGTCCCGCCCCCTTTGTTGTGTCCTCCAGTCTCGTCAGGAGGAGGAGGAGGAGGAGGAGGAGGAGGAAGGGCTCACTGGCACCTCACATCCCATACTGGATTTACCGGACTCCACCTGTCGCGAGCGCTGTGCCGTGTTTCTATTTGTGTGAGTCGTGTGCGGATGATTTAGCGCGAGCTGCCACAGGACGACACGACACGAGACGCGAACGCAGCAGCTCGAGAGAAAATCCGCGTGCAGGTGAAAGGACCGTCAGCCCCTCAGCCAGCGCTGGATGTCTGAGGTCCTTCTTCCATCACCGGAGAACCGAGCAGGAAGCAGCGGCCGGGATTCCGGTGGATGGATTTATCCGCAGTGCCTCAGCCGACCAGCCGACCCGGGAGCAGAATGTCCCGACAGCAGCAGCACCGGACGCCGTTAAAACTCACCGACAGCGTGGTGGAGGTCAAGAGCAAAGTGAGTGGTGGGCTGATGGGGCCGTTTGACCGATCGTAGGGGGGGGGAGGAGGAGGTGGAGGGGGGAGGGGGGTTGGTAAGAGGAGACGGGGGCTGCTGCCGGGGTCCGCCGTTCACGTTACAGTCGTGATGTCTGCGTCTCTCGGACGTGTCACCGGGAATTCAGGGGAAATATGTGGTCTAAATGAACCGGGGAGCAGCTGACAGGCGGCTCACTTGCTCACCGTAGGTGGTGGGCCACCGGAGCCGGGCTACCGGAGCCGGGCCACCGGAGCCGAGCCCGCTGTCAGCCGCACCGATTCAAAACACCGAATCCGCCGTCAGCCTCCGTGCCTTTTGTCTGTCGCTCCGGTTTCAACCCGGGTCCTTCTCCCCGTTAGCCCGGGTTAGTTTGCTGTCGGTGTGACACGTTAGCGCGGTGTTACAGTAGTCCAGCACACCGCAGCCCGTTCACACGGTTCACCGTCACTACAGTCACCGGCTCTAAGTTGTTGGAGCGTTTCCGGTGTCGGAGGCTGAGGCCGTCTGACAGCTGTGATGAAGGCTGCAGCTCCATAAACACGATCACATTCACAACACCGAGTTACTTTAGTTTCCAGGTTCCTATGAAGTCGGTCTGTGTTTTAATGTGTGTCACTTTGTACAGGACCATTATCACCGCTTCATGCTGCTTCTTTCATGGGGATCAAAGGTGTCCATGTGTCCTCTGACATGTTCTGTCCCCGGGACAGAGGGACGGACAGGCCCTCCAGCACATGACGGATGCCTGCTGCGCTCTGAAGGGCCTGTTCAACCTACAGTATGTGTGTCAGGAGCTGCAGGAGGATGAAGTGGACAGCAGAGGACCGCTCAGTGTCTGCAGAGGTCTTTAGTTCCAGCTGAGAGCTGTCTTGTTCATAGAAGATGAGAACGGCTCCTCTTTGTGTTCCTTTTCTTGTCCCAGTTACAGCTGCAGCTCCTATTAGAGGATGGAGGGTGTCTGCTGACCCCCACCTGGTCTCCACCTGTTCTCATCAGTCTGATCTCAGTCACACTGTCTTCCTCGTGGCTGCAACACTTTCCACCTGCAGGCAAAATCTTTTCAGCCTCCGTCCGTCTGTCCCGTTCGTTAGAGACGTTTTAAAACCATCCAGGTTCTGTATCAGAAACGGTTTTAGTGCGTTAAAAACAGCCGGTGTCAGAGATTCATCGGCTCTGCACTCGTGTTTATGTTCACTCACGGAGGAACAGCGCTGTTACTGAAGAGGTTATTCATTAATGACACCATTTATACTGAACGCTGACATATATAAATGATATATATGTATTTGACAGAACATATAGTGAGTATAAATACTACTGAATCACAGCACAACCCTCTCATTAACTTAAAGGGTGGACTGTTCGCATTCATCATTTCTTTTTTAATGACACTCTTTCATCTGAAATTTCAAATACAAAGGAACATTTTGATCTGTCTACACACAGTGCTCACAGATTTTAAGCATACGGACAAATATGACCAGTTTGTCTTTATATCATTTGAACAGGCAAAAGAAACATTATTGATTCACTCGTTTTAAGGTTATGAGTATTAACAGTATTACATTTTACATAAATAAATTGTTTAAAATTGATATTTAACTTCTCAGAAATGGTTTGAGCTCAACTGTTTATTTTGTGAACAAACTTGAAATAACTTTGTTGATTTCCTGCCGGTCTCACAGAGATGGACCGTTTTCACAGGGTCCGGTATTATCCACTATAGGTGCTGTTAATAAATCTGTTTGCTTATGGCCCAGTTTGAGTAATTAATGAGAAGTCTGCAGTGTTGGGAACAAGCTGTTCCTCGGTGTTAAAGCCCGGACCAGCAGGATTAAGGAGTAACCATATTGTGGTTTTTTTCTACTTCCTTTACTGACTCTGTGCGTTTGAATGCAGATGATGTGTAATAAACAGGAGCTTTACACAGTAAGTCACACCGTCATGTGACTTTTTATATCTTCTTTGCTTGTGGTTTCTGTGTGCAAATACAATGTTGTTAATAGGAACTGATGAACAGCCAATCAGACTGCAGTGATTCAGAACAGGCTTGATTGGTGGATTAATTGATGTCGGGTTTTTACACCATAATCTGAATTACACAGGCTGGTCCAGTGCCGTGTTGATAGTGATGAATACCAACACTGAGAGCTCAGATGATAATCCTGTTATGTCATTAACATAATTACGTAAACCTACTTTTCTCCGTAATAATCTATTTTACCTACACTGAAGTCGTTGCAGGGTTTTAAAAGACCCTCTCCCACCCAAAATGACACATCTCCTGGCGTGGTACAACCAATCAGAGCTGAAGAAACTACAGCAAGTCTCTGCTCTGACATGGGGTAATAATTACATGACGTAGTCGATCGCCGACGGCATCTATCAGCTACAATGACTGCATCACACTCCACTTACTGGAAAACAAAACTGGAACTGAAGCATCTGACCTTGCGAGCGATCCTTCAGGGCCGCGTTCCTGTTCTTAAAGAGCAGGGCGTGCGAGACCGGATCGGCGGGGAGGCGTGTGATGTTGTAAAACAATGTCGGCTGTAAGGGAAGCACACGTGCGGTACCTGTCCTGCCAGCTCCGGGAGACAGCAGAGTGTCCTCACCTCAGAGGACAGACGTGCCTGAAGACGTACTGAGAACAAGTCTGACGTAGGTCAAAGGTCAGACGTGTCTTAGTGTGGGGTGCATATTTGTCTACCAGGCAGCCTTGTTGCTACTCTGCTGACATTGTCGCCAGCACCGTTTGCTGCTGCAGCTCCCCTCTTCACCCTGCAGCCTCCTCTTCACCCTGCAGCTCCCCTCTTCACCCTGCAGCCTCCTCTTCACCCTGCAGCTCCCCTCTTCACCCTGCAGCCTCCTCTTCACCCTGCAGCCTCCTCTTCACCCTGCAGCCTCCTCTTCACCCTGCAGCTCCCCTCTTCACCCTGCAGCCTCCTCTTCACCCTGCAGCCTCCTCTTCACCCTGCAGCTCCCCTCTTCACCCTGCAGCCTCCTCTTCACCCTGCAGCTCCCCTCTTCACCCTGCAGCTCCCCTCTTCACCCTGCAGCCTCCTCTTCACCCTGCAGCCTCCTCTTCACCCTGAGCTCAGACCTTCAACCTCCTGCAGCACCGGAGCTACATTTCACTCTAATATCATAACAGTGAAGCTCTGCGTGCTGCGTGGTGCTGCAGGATCTCCATGAAGCTGGAGATGTGATCATTCACTTCAGGTCTTGAAATATTCCTCCACCATTACAACCGTCTGAGGAATGAGTGGCTCCCCCACGTTAGGTTCACTTCTTTGTGCTGCCCATAATACTTTAAATACCTGGATGCATTCTGTGGTGAGTGAGAACAGCCTGATAGTAAAAATGATGACTACATGTTGATGGTTTCTACTATCTACTGTTGCAGTTCACAAGTCTCAGGGTTTCTGAAAATGTCCTCTCGTGTGGAAATGTGAAGGTTTGTTCAAACCGGCCTGAAATGCAGAGAATTTCTTGTAACCCTGAGAGACAACTTTGTTTGGAGTGAAGACACCCACACGCCTCCCATCATCATCATCATCATCATCATCAGTCCTACCACACAACGTTAGCATAGCAGCTGCTCCTCATGTTACGAGCTGCCACTACATTTGCCTAAACAAGCTAACAATATCTTAAATAAGATAACATTATCCTAAATAAGCCAACATTAGCCTTAATAAGATAACAATAGCCTAAACATGCTAACGTTAGCCTTTGTGAACATTGTCAGTGCAGCTTTGTCACAGTTCACCAACAGTATAGCAGGAATGTCAGGATGTGAACTTTGTGACTGACGACATGTTAGTTTCGTATCATGGTGGGAGACGTTTTCTTGTTTAAATACAGGTCGTCCTCCAAACTGACATCATGGTCCCAAACAGACCTCTTCAAGTCCCTGATGTCGCTCGTGTTGTTTCCGTCTCCTGAGTGGACGATCTGTCCTCTGAGTTCATGAGATAAAAGCAGCAGTCGCACAGCAGAAGGAAAAACACAAGAGTCTCCAAACAGAGACGCTTCTGGCAGCGTTTTAATGCACACGGCGCAGCATCGATTAACATTATTGACTATTGAAATCTCCCAACATGAGGAGAGGATGAGTGAGGATCTGAGAGGAAGTCATGTTCAATCAGACCGACGAGATAACACTCACTCACCGTTCAGTGAAATGATTTGTCCTGGTCACAACGTTTTATTATTATCAGTGAAAATCCAAACTGGCCTCTTCTTTTTAAAATGATGCTTTTACTTGTCTTAATTATTTGCCTTCTGATTTCTTCCTCATTCATCCCAGAGCTGACCAGTAGGGACGTCACAAGAAACGACACCTCCGGTACCAAAAAAAAACAAATAGAAAAACCTCAACAGTACGTTTCCTTTGGCACCATAAGCACAGACTGAAGGAACATTTAAAAACAACATGTTGGAAAGTGCGGCTGCATCAAAGATGTGCACGGAGGTGTTTTATGACTGAATCAGATGATCAGATTTTAGACGAATCCATAAGTCAGAATCCAAACGGTGTCACGGAGCGTTTATAGGAGGACAGGCAGATTTAAATATTCACTCTACACAGTATTTAACACTGAAACAAACACATGACTTTAATTTTCAAGTCAATCCAACAGGATGATTTACAGTTGGAGTGGTTGTAAAAATATTTCCTGTCAAATTTCTCCAGATTGTGTTAAAGGAGACATCTAAATTATACTATTATGTATTATTATGTATGTTAGAAGCTGATATCACATTTAGCTGAAACAGTGATGTCATCCCAGTTTTTCTGAGCTGTCAGTGTTTCAAAGTTGATCCTCTAAAGATACGCGTGACGTAGAAACAGCGCGTGACGTGTTCTTCCGTCTCCTGCAGTTCGAGGCCGAGTACCGTCGCTTCGCCCTGAAGAGAAACGGTCCCGGCGGCTTCCAGGAGTTCTACCGCCTCCTCCAGACCATCCACCGCATCCCCGGTGTCGACGTGCTGCTGGGATACGCCGACGACCACGGAGACCTCCTTCCGATCAACAACGACGACAACTTCCACAAGGCCGTCTCGTCGGCCAATCCGCTGCTCCGCATCATCATCACCAAGAAAGGTAAGAGCACGAAGAGGGAGAGCGCAGAGCCGCACCGTTCGACCTGAGGCTGACACTTTTTGCCTTCATGTATCGTCAGCAGTGTTTGTGTGGGCAAGGTCTTTATTCTTCCACCTGATCCTTCTTCTTTTTTTTCATGCAGTCCTCCTGGTTAGATTACATTTTCTGCCACACGTCTTCTTCATGTCCGTTAGACGAAATGACCCCTCCTCCCCCCGGCTTCACAGTTTGCCAGATGTAGAGCTGGAGGATGAAACTTGAGGGATTCATCTTTAGTTTATTAAGATGTGACAGCCAAACGAACACACCCCCCTCCCCTCCAGTGCAACACAGTAATAACTGGTGCATTAGATTGTTTTTAGAGGACTGTAGCTTCATATTCATAACTTCTTTGTGAATAAGTTGAAATTCAAACAATTAAAATGTTATATTTGGTCAGAGTCTTACCATGGACGAGCCCTGACTGTTGGGTATGCAGCGTTTGACTGCCTTACCTGTTTCAGGGATAATTACAGCCAATCAGACACTTTTAAATGAAGGTTTTTCAAAATAAAAGACAGAAAATATTTTGCCGTTTTCTGTACCGATCCGTGACTCCAGCGCTGAGGTCCTCTTAGTAATGCGGTTACACACCATGCAACTCTAAACAAAACTCTGTGACTCCTGGATATGTCTGAACACAACATTTACATGACGCAGCTTTGTAACGACGCCGTGAGGTCACACAGGAACCAGAGTGAATTCAGGTTTCACGGTGTGGAGCATCATCACATGTTGATCAAAGGACCAACAACAGGGTTTTTCTGATTGTTTTTAAGTGAAATACTGAGACAGTATTTGTTTCCTGGGTTAACACGGATGTATTTAATAAGAGGACAGATTACATGGATGATTTGGTATCTGTGAGATTAGAGTGCTTTCAAGGGGCAGCAAGAAAGCCTTCAATATTTATAGGGAAATTATGTGTAGCAGGCTGCTGCTAAGTAGCAGGGTGATTATTTATTGATCTGATTGTATATTGATACAGTCATCAGGGATCAGGAGAGTCTGATCTGTGAACACGGTGTGCCTCATTTTCAGGAGCTGCGTTCTTCATTTGTTTGCAGTATTAATATGAAGTTGTCGAGATGAAGTGTTCTGGTTCTCTGGTCTGTCTCATGTCTCAGGTCCTGTTCAGCTATATTGTCATTTACAGTGTGTGTGCTGAGAAAAGCCTCTGAACCCTTTTAAGAGTTTCATACAGTAACTCCTCCTGTTGTGTGGAGACCTTAAAGATGGTTCTGACCATCATTTGATTTCGTTCTTGGTAAACGTCCACCAATCAGTGAAGTCCGGTCCAGACAGACTCTGCGCCTCCTAAAGTATGTCTGAGACTTTAAACAGATGTATGTGTTTACTGGGACGGAGTTTCTTCAGCTCAGTGAGACAACTGAAGAGGTATTTTAAGGATTTTATGGATCAGTCACTTGTTAACCTCAGTCAGTCATTGCAGGTAAACACAAAGATAAACATGACAAGACGGTACTTACTGCTGTACTTTTCTCATATTAAAATGGGTCAGTAAACATTGTTGGATTTTCAAAGGAAGGAGGGGGAACTAAAATATATCTGTGGGCATATGAACTATTAAATCAAAGAAAATGTTTCGGCCCCAATATGAAGCCAAACACATCATCAATCATCATCACACCGCTAGTAAATTAGCCTGTTCATATCACTGATTATTAACACACATACAACCTCTGTTTACAATCATTAAGCTCTATATCATTAAGCTGATGATGAAGAGATGCACAGTTCAATGCACACACCAAACTGTCCGTTGCCAAGCAACACAGGGGTTGTTGACATGTTACAAGTGATGGTGTCTCTGCAGGTCTGTAGCCGGACTGATGATGAGCTTCATTCTTTAACTCCGTTGCAGATCGTAGTCTCTCTTTCTGTAAAAACACAACCTCATCCACATTTACGAAGACGTGATGAAGTCGTTCTCACGTGTTCTGGAAAATCTGCAACTTCTGAAAGAAAGAAATAGCAAAATGTCTTGAAAATGTGTTTTACACTGTGGTGTTTTTATACTGTGGTGTTGAGCTGAGAGATCTGTGTGAGACCTGCGTCGTGACAGATGGCAGCTGACGTGATGTTCAGGGACCAGACGAAGTGAGAACGGCAACGGTGACTGTTTACAGGCTGGAACGCTCTGAACTCCCACCGAGCTGTGGGCTTGTGAATGCACCGCGGTTCGTTCCAGGTTAGTGAAGACAGAGTGCGCTTTCTGAATATAAACACAGTCTGAGAATAAATGGCGGCTGACCACTCCACCGCTGGTACGGGCTTTATCTGTAAACTTGGTCATAATTTAATAAACGCTGTTTTCTGTCTAAACAACAACGTGTTGGTATGTTCAGTCAGCCAGCTCGCTAATATTTTCTGTTTGGTTAAAATTATGCCTGCTGGCTCACTCAGGTCTGTGAGGTGAACAGTGTTTGTGTTTATTGAAAGGGAGCTGTGTGTGTGTGTGTGTGTGTGTGTGTGTGTGTGTGTGTGTGTGTGTGTGTGTGTGTGTGTGTGTGTGTGTGAATATCAGCATCTTTTCCTGATTGTAAATAATGTCGTCTTCATAGTACCTGTTGTTGCGTAACCTCTGAATGTTAATGTGTAAAAATGAAGAGGATTTACAAGGTAACAGGAGCACACATGGCCATCGTAATTAATAGTCACGGCCGTTTGCATCTGAAACTGATGGTTTCATTGTTCTTCAGTCCTGCTGGTGTCAGTTGTTGCACCTGTGCAGTTCATAAGGTCTAGACGAACTGATGCAACTTTCTGTGAACAGTCAGAGAAACTTGGAGGACAAAACAGAGCAGCAGATTCTCTGTTTACTGATCAGCTTATTGTTGTTAAAATTAAGATATTGTAGTTAAAATAATAACCCTGTTTAAAACCCCAAAATACAAAAAAAAACCTCCATCCAGACATCAACAGAGCAGCTCCCTCCCTCCCTCCTTCTCTCCTTACAACCCTCTCTCCCTCTCTCCTTCCAACCCTCCCTCCCTCCTTCCCTCCCTCCTCCTTCCACCCCTCTCTCTCTCCCTCCCTCCCTCTCTCCCTCTCTCCTTACAACCCTCCTTCCCTCTCTCCCTCCCTCCCTCTCTCCTTCCAACCCTCCCTCCCTCCTTCCCTCCCTCCTCCTTCCAATCCTTTCTCCCTCCCTCCCTCCTTCCCTCCCTCCCTCTCTCCTTCCAACCCTCTCTCTCTCTCTCCCTCCCTCTCTCCTTACAACCCTCCTTCCCTCTCTCCCTCCCTCCCTCTCTCCTTCCAACCTTCCCTCCCTCCTCCTTCCAATCCTTTCTCCCTCCCTCCCTCCTTCCCTCCCTCCTCCTTCCAATCCTCTCTCCCTCCCTCCCTCCCTCCTTCCCTCCCTCCTCCTTCCAATCCTCTCTCCCTCCCTCCTTCCCTCCCTCCCTCCTCCTTCCAACCCTCTCTCCCTCCCTACTTCCCTCCCTCTCTCTCTCTCCTTCCAACCCTCTCTCTCTCCCTCCCTCCCTCCTTCTCTCCTTACAACCCTCTCTCCCTCCCTCTCTCCTTCCAACCCTCCCTCCCTCCTTCCCTCCCTCCTCCTTTCACCCCTCTCTCTCTCCCTCCCTCTCTCCTTACAACCCTCCCTCCCTCCCTCTCTCCCTCCCTCCCTCTCTCCTTCCAACCCTCCCTCCTTCCCTCCCTCCTCCTTCCAATCCTCTCTCCCTCCCTCCTTCCCTCCCTCCCTCTCTCCTTCCAACCCTCTCTCTCTCTCTCCTTCCCTCCCTCCTCCTTCCAACCCTCTCTCTCTCTCTCCCTCCCTCCCTCCCTCCCTCCCTACATGGTTCGTTCTGCCATTACAGATTGTGTGACTGTAGTATAAACATCCTTCAATGCAGCATCAGTTGTGTCCCAGTGCACCTTCTCTTGCTGTGTCTCTGTTTCTTGCATAATTCATGATATAATGATGTTAATCTGCTTCTTATCAGGCTGCTATTGTTCAGAATCTCAGACAGCTGCTAGTTTAATCAGATTATCTCCTAGGTCTGGGAGACAGAAGGAAAGGAAGGGAGCAAGAGAAAGCACAAAGTGTGAGACAGAGAGAACAGGAGGAAATCAAAATACACATCAAGCAGGACTCAGGCTGGGTATCAGTATATCATAATTATATTACACATTACAGTTCAAAGCTTCAGTCTTCATGTATTTAAGAGGGAGAGAGTGTAACTGTTTTATATTCTGTAGCTAGAGTTAACAGATCCCTTGATCCAGGTCCCTTCTACACACAACAATGGTCCAGTGTTCGCATAAACAGGAAGCAAATGTTTCAGAAGTACATAAAATCCTGCACAGTACAATCTCGCACGCACACACACACACACACACATTGCATTAGGAATGGTGGTGTAATTCAATCTCCGTTGTGCTTCACCTCATTAGGAAGGATTAAGACACAAGTTGGCCAACTTAAAATCTACTCACCTAATCACTTCATCTTTCATCTCTGAAGTGTAATCCTGTTTCTACTCACATGGACATGGATGGAGAGACTCATACAGCTGCTGCTGCCAGCAGAGTTTCAGCTTCATGCATCAGAACAGATTGAAGCGGTGATGAAGATTCACTTCTGCTTTAATTTATCAGAATTTTTCTAAAAGCAGCTCAGTAAACACCTTAAATTTTTCATGTCGGTCTTTGCAACATTATAATGGCTCAATTAAAATGTTGCACTCTGTTAGGACATCAGAGTGTGTTGAGTGGATGCAGGAGGATGTAAAAGCTTGCTGAGTGCTTCATAACATCACCGACTGCTGTGTCTGCTGGTCAACACAGAAGGAGTCCATCTGACTCTGCAGAAACCACGGAAGCCGCCTCTCTGTGTGCATGTGTTTCTACGGCCTTAAATTCCTGTTTACCTTCATTCTCTGCATGACCTTTACTTCACTCATTGTGTGATTGCACGTGTGTGTGTGTGTGTGTGTGTGTGTGTGTGTGTGTGTGTGTGTGTGTGTGTGTGTGTGTGTGTGTGTGTGTGTGTGTGTGTGTGCGCGCGTGCGTGTGTGTTTGAGAGAGAGAGTAGTAGCAGCCCATCTGGTGCTGTAAGCCATTAGCCACTGAGTGGGATTATCTTACTCTAAAAGACTTCATCAATCATATCAGCTCCACTCAGAGCCCCCACATTGTGTGTGTGTGTGTGTGTGTGTGTGTGTGTGTGTGTGTGTGCGTGTGTGTGTGTGTGTGTGTGTGTGTGTGTGTGTGTGTGTGTGTGTGTGTGTGCGTGCGTGCGTGCGTGCGTGTGTGTGTAATGTTCAAAACCACCGTGTAAAAACGGTCTGAAAGGATTGCATAGAGGAAGCTGATGTCTAATATCTGAATTACGTCCCTCTGCATCAGTACTGCAGTTGTAGTCATGGTAACCACTCTGCAGGGGTATTACAGTCACAGCCGTGGTGATGGTTCAGTACTACAGTGGTAGCTGTGGTAACAGTCAACAGAAGATGAAAAAGAGAAAACCTTACAGCTCCACAAAGACGTGTGGGAGTTTTGGCTGAATGAAACAGGAAAATAATAAATAAAAAAACCAGAATAATTAAAACGAAGTAAATCCTACATGTGGGTCATCCTTTGGTTCAGAGCACTGTGTTCCTGCTAGGATGAATACAGGCTCAGGGATTTGTGGGCCGCCCTGTAAAGGTTGGATGTGTTGCTCACTTTGGCTACAACTGTCTCTGTCTGTGCTGGATGGCTCACCTGCATCATCATCATCATCATCATCATCATCACCACAACTGAACCTCCGAAGACTTCTTTTTTGTGGCGTTTTGAGTGCATCGTCCTGGTACTTGTGCTGCACCGCACGTCTCTGTACTCCAGAGTGTGAACGCGCTGATGCACTCAGAATAGTGAGAGTTAGGACACAAGTACAACATTTGGAGCACAGCGCAGGATCTCCACCGGTGCTCACCGCCTTCCTCAGCTCCACTTCCTGCCTGTTTTTAATAGAAAAGGATCAGATGAAGATCGTATCGGTCTCGTTTACCTTCACACTTTAACATCACGCTGCACCTGCTGACGAGAAACAACCCATGACACCACGATGGGGCGAGTACTCGTAGTGTGTGTGTGTGTGTGTGTGTGTGTGTGTGTGTGTGTGTGTGAATGAAAGGATGGTGGGATATCTCCTTCGTGCCCGAGGGTGCTGCGCAAATGACTTTCCAGAAATAACATCAATGCTCACACACACACACACATACATAAATAAACAGACAGGTGACGGACACAGTTGCTGTTCTGTTTGTGTCTGTAAACGTATACAGCAGTGTATTAATATATGCTTCAGCTGTGAGTGGCCCAGCTTCCTGACAATCCCCGAGTTCTGATGGGGAGCCGGCGAGATGGCTGAAAATATCTGTACAACACGATGTGAGGAGGAGAAGGATCAAATATTTATACAGAGCAGCGAGATGTGTGTGTGTGGGGGGGGATGGGGGGGATGGGGGGGGTAGACTCCAGGAGGCAGAGAGGAAGAGCTTTTATCCGTGTGCAGTTCATTCCTCTGCTTTCTGCCTGTAAAACTTGCCACCACAATAATTAATCTAATGAGCTGAAATGAGTCACAGTGGGGTGAAGCGAAGGCTCATGTTGTCGGTGATGTCACAGAGCATGAAAAAAACTGAGAGAACAGGAGAGAACATGAATCTCAATTAGTAACTGAATCCTGTTTCAATTCAATGAAATGGAAGAAAATCAGCACTGCAGATGCACTTCTTATGACGGATAGTAATGTTGTGTTTTCTGATGTGATGAATGATGACATCACCACTCCCAACAGTTCCCTTTGTCCACAGCATGCTGCATATTATAGGACCTCACTGTCAGCTGAGATTCCTTCATCACATTATTGCACTCAGTGGCCTCTTTATTAGGCACACTTATGCTTTCAAACACAGTTGAATATAATGGCACCTTCCACCTTTACAAAATGCCCTGCAATTGAGTGGTTACAAGACATTTAATTATATTTTCCAAGAAGTAGTAAACATAATTTCAATAGACAAGAGTCCGTTTCATTTTTTTATATGATTACCTGAATCAGAAGGTTAATTTTAGAAATCTGGTTTGAATTATTTATAAATGGGATTAAATACGTAGAACATCCATCAAACGTGTCTGAGGGATTTTTGATAGTTCTGTATTCTGACTCGTGTTTCTACTTTTTACCTTTTGGACTCGCATCGTTGTAACTTTCCGAGACGTCCGCGTTCTTGTGACTCTGACGTCGTGGTGTGGCAACGTCTTTCACTCTTTGACTCAACATCCAATTGATCTGAAACCATTTCTTTAAAGAAGCCTATTGATCCCTGTGGGGCACATGATCCCCAAAATTTGACCTCTCTGTAGACACGCAGCGGGAGCAGCAGGAGCAGCAGGAGCAGCGGGAGCAGCGGGAGCAGCGGGAGCAGCAGGAGGCCTGCAGGGGGAGTTTTGACCCTCACACACATCTCTGATGGCTGCTCAACCAATTATCTCTCCACATTCATACACCTGCTGTCGGTTGACCGCACATGTAGTTGTCTCTGTTTTTTTTTATCCACTCTGACTGATGAAGACATAATAGTGTGAAAATGTGAGTGTGTTTGCAGCACTTCAAGGCTGCAGATGAATCAGTGCGTCACACAGATAAGCACATATCTGTCTGCGGCCTCTTCGGGAGCAGCTGACATGATGAAGACTGCAGTGGAATCAATCAAAGTTAATAAGCAGCAGATGACGTCATCAGAGACGGTTTCATCATCTGACTGCAGCCGAGTCCAAAGACTGGCGTTGAGAACGGACTCCTGTCAGCAGCTCTCTGGACTGTTCCTGGTTCCTGTTCCTGTTTCTGCGAGGCCCAGAGAGAAGTTAGTGAAGAGTCACATTACCTTGAATCTGTGCTGACGAGCAGAGAGAAGTTACCTCATCAGTCGTTCACACGGACTCAGGAGGTTACAGGAGGAATCTGGTTCTGTTCTGGTCGAGAGTAGAAGCCACACGGAGAGTCGGTCTGAACTCTTCATGGCACCTTTTTTTTCTTTAGTTTGAAATGTTTTGACTTTGTGTGACAGACGTTCTGCAGACAGGATGGAGTTATGGAGAACGAGGAGCTCTGAAGGACTCGGGCAGGTCCCGCCCACAGAGGCTGTGGCTCAGACGGTAGAGTAAGTTGAACACTAATCGGAAGGTTGGTGGTTCGATCCCCAGATCCTCCTGTCCACATGCCTAAGTGTCCTTGAGCAAGACACTGAGCCCTAAGTTGCTCCCGATGGTGTACCATCGATGGTGAATGTTCTCCTGATGGCAGCACCTTGCATGGTGATCTGTCTCATTAGTGGGTGAATGAGAAAACCATGTTAAAGCGCTTTGAGACCGAAAGGTGATAAAGCGCTATACAAGTACAGACCATTTACAGCCGGGCCCACTTTAGGACCAATAATACTGTCGCATCTGTTCTCTATAACTAATATTATGATTCTGATTTCAGAGATATCTTTAAAAAAAAAAAAAAAAAAAAAAAAGTCTATGGAAGGTTTACATAAGAGATCCAACATCTACAGCGTTATCTTTACAAATTGTTTTTTTTTTTTTTGTTTCCTTCATCACAGAGAACAGGAAGAAATGCTTAAATAAACAATGTTAAAGAGGAGGTCTGAACATGTTAATGTCATAATTTCATCGGACAGATTTTTCTTTTGCAATCATAAAACGTTGTGACAGTCCTACGAGTGACTTGATTTCACATTGAACATTTCCGGCGCTCCTTTCATGGAAACTGTTGGCTTTTTCCACATATTTAAACTGCTCCATTTTTTTTTTTTTTATTTTTTTTTTTTTAACAGAGCCTTAATAAATATCATGCACTCAAACTAATGACAGAAATTGACATTTTAGAAAAAAGTTTGTATGTACATACATACATAGTCACAATAAATACAGTCATTTAGAAATGTGGAAATGTCCTTTTTTGACATATTTGAACAAATAATTAATCGTATTTGAAACACAGCCAATTAATAGAGCTGATACAGTCAAACTAATGACACAGAAATGGACTTTTTTTTTTTTGTCATTTTTATAAGTGGAATAAATAAAAACAAAAAACGATTTGTTACCAGTCCAATTCCACTCCTGCATTTATCACGCCGTCACATCCATCTGATCAGAATCAGGGTTCCAGATCCGGTTCCAGTGATCAGAACCTTCTTATTGATTGACAGGTGGACCCTGTCTGATTTATACCTCTGACATCGAGGCTCTGCTGTTCTCTGTCCTGTTGAAGTGTGCGATGTCATCGTGCTAAAGATCTAAAGAGCTCTGAGGCCTTCAGAGAAAAAGGTCGTGGATGTCTGTCGGAGATTTAAAAAGATCTCCAGATGATTAGAAAAAAAAAAAGAACAATGGCTTTGCTCCTGACCGGGGAACCCTGCGTCCACCTCCACCTAAGCATTGCACCCCCGACTGGCAGACGTGCGCAGGTGCAGGAGAGGCTTCACACCAGCTTTACCCCGATCGCCTCGACTCTCGTCTCATAAACAAGTCTTCGATGTCTGTGTACAAAAACCCTAAAACCTCCAAATTTTCTGTTCATTACTCAAACCTGCTGAGTAATCAATACACAAGAGGCTTTATTAAATAGTACAAACCGGTGAGGAGAACTAAACTTCCATTGTGTTAAAGAGTATGTTTACACACCCGGACAGCCTGAAGCTCTTTGTTTCTCCATTCAACACAAGCATATTGTAGACCTGCAGTGCTCTGAGCCATATGGCAGCCCCAGATGGTGGTCACCACAGAGTGAGGTCACTGTTACACACACACACACACACACACACACACACACACACACACACACACACACACACACACACACACACACACACACAAGCTTATGACAGCTGCAGATCGCAGACACACGATACATTAGGGACAGATATGGGGCAGTCCGATTTGTAGTTCACTTTCAGAGGCTGCATTACCGACCTCCCTAATAATTACTGAATAGCAGACGGCTCGTCGCCCCGACATTAATCCTCACAGTCCGTTTTTTTTTTGTGTGATTGTTTTAAATAGAAATATTTAATTTTGCGGCAAATTTTCTCCAAAATTTAGATGTAAGAAAGAAAAAATTGCCATTTAATTTTTTACAACTACCTGGTAAAGAGTCAAATCTGATGACTTCTTGCTGCTCATCACATAAATATTTGACTTGTGATCGTTTTTTCTTTCTGTGTTGAACTTGGAGAACCACAGAGCTCAAAGTGATAAAAACGGTCTAAAAGAGACGTCGCTTTCCAGAACAGATGGTCTGTGACTGTGATATAGAAACAACGACTGCATCTGCTGTCAGAACAAGAGCTTTAGATGCTGTTTAAATCACGTTCATTCAACACAAATACAAAGTGCAGTCTCTTACAGCTGGAAGTGTGTATAAAACTAATTTAACATATTCTCCATTGATTCCCATCATAAGACCACATTTCCCACAAACCCCGTCACTTCCTGTTGTCCCGGTTAACAAGCAGCAGTTTGTTTTGACGGTGAGAGGAGAAGGGGGCGGAGCCTAGCTGATTGGAAATGACCTGTTACCTTTGGTAATAAAGTCAGTTTTCTTAGGAGCTGCATTACTTTCAGCAGAGCTTCTGTTGACGATGTTTTCTTTGCGTAAAACTTGCGTGAATTTGGCAAAATTGCCAGCTGCTGTAAGTATTGTGGAGATAACTTGAACTTGTGTTAATTGTTGTGATCACGAGTTCCTGGAGGGACTGACTTTCATTTCAGTCGTCGCTGTGCCTCGTTCTGCAATAACGTGATGATCGGCCGCACCGGCCAGCTAGCAGCCTAACTTTAACGGTATGTTTATGATATCACGGATCGACGCTTCCAATTCCAGAGATTTAGAGATAAAGAGGGAAAGTGTTGCTGCCGGGTGCAGATGAGGACGAGCTCGGCCTGTTACAGGAAGCGTTTGTTCCCACAGAATGAGAACAAGGACACTGAACACGGCAGAGAACTGCAGACCTGATAGAGACACTCTGTCACCCAGGCAACCGCCGACCTTTAAATACAGAAAACATTATAATAATCATAAGCTGTTTAGTATAAAGACATATCATCTGAAAAACCACTCTTTGCTGAATTGTGATTGAAATAAATGTGACGATTGTTAATGATATTTTACGCAGTATTATCCTGCTGTGAGCAGTTACCTGGTTCTGTGTATAACATGTTGGAAACAGACAGACAGGCAGGCAGACAATCAATTAGACAGACAGACAGTCTGTCAGTATATTAACCAAGTTGAACAGTTGTTTATTGTTCTCATGAATAAATTGAGCTCTAATAATTATCACACAGAAACATTTCATGATGTTTGTTTTCATATTCTGACTGTTTCTTATTGACTTCATGAAAAGATATCGCTGAGCTTTTATCAGCCACAAGATCCTAAAGATGCATCAACATGCATCTTTAGGATACTTGTATGTTTATGAGGACCCTTCAGTGTTAGAATGTAAACAGAACCACCAGCTGGTCCTGCAGAACCTCAGGTGTAGCTCAGGTTAACAGCTGGTTCTGGAGAACCTCAGGTATTGACCAGGTTAACAGCTGGTCCTGCAGAACCTCAGGTGTAGCTCAGGTTAACAGCTGGTTCTGGAGAACCTCAGGTATTGACCAGGTTAACAGCTGGTTCTGGAGAACCTCGGGTGTTGATCAGGTTAACAGCTGGTCCTGCAGAACCTCAGGTGTAGCTCAGGTTAACAGCTGGTTCTGGAGAACCTCAGGTGTTGATGACCTCATCTCTCTCACCTCTGCAGCATGTTGTCACTCTGACGGTAGAATTACACACAAACACGTCTAAAATCTGGTCCGATTACATTTTACTGTACAAACACAGCGGATCCATTTCACACAAACATCACATCAACTGTGGGAAGAAAAATACAGACCGCGTTTCACTCCAGTTTATACTCACGTCCCGTTCCAGTAATAAACACTAATGGCATGTGTTATGTTTCGTACGTTTCCAGGAACACTGTGTAAATAAAGTCGTACATCACAGAGGTCGTATAACAGAACCGGTGACAAAACATGATTCTAATGATCACATTCAGGGTGGATCAGTACCTCCAGGATCAGGCTCAGACTCAGGGGGGAGAACGCCCACAACATCTTTGTGTGTGTGTGTGTGTGTGTGTGTGTGTGTGTGTGTGTGTGTGTGTGTGTGTGTGTGTGTGTGTGTGTGTGTGTGACTGTGTGTGTGTGTGTTTAGAGGGGCTTAGCAGTGTCTGTGCCTCCAGGCGTTAGTCTGGCCCATTCCGGTGAGCTTCTGCCTCTGTTCTGTCTGTCAGGAAACAACCTCTCTATGTGGAGACTGTGTGTGTGTGTGTGTGTGTGTGTTGATGCTGCATCCTAATGACCTGCTACACACACACACACACACACACACACACACACACACACACGCACACACACACGCACACACACACGCACGCACGCACGCACGCACGCACGCACGCACGCACACACACACACACACACACACACACACACACACACAGACAGACGCATGCAGAGAGGAGACAGTGTGGCAGAGAAAGAATGTACCAGGTCTGGTTTTGGTTTCCAGCAGAGAAACTGCCTCTTTGTTTGTTTGTTCTTGTTGTATAACTAAATAACTGTGAAGACTTGATATTAAACCGGGCTGTGTGTGTGTGTGTGTGTGTGTGTGTGTGTGTGTGTGTGTGTGTGTGTGTGTGTGTGTGTGTGTGTGTGACGCTGTGAGGATCTCCGTCTCATTTGTTTCTACAACAGTGAAACAAACTGAGGAGACGAGACGAGTAAAAGGATCAAACAATCAGTGTTTTCACTTCTACTGACACGTCTGAGGGATTTCATCTGAAGACATCCAGATAATCAGGTCAGAGGTCAGAGGTTAGAGGCGCTGTCCTCACTCGACACATCACAGTTTAAAATATCATGTATGAAGAGTCCAGCAGGACAAACGTGATCCTTGTTAAACATGAAGCTGGTTGAACAGGTGCTGCATTGCTGACATACTTCAGTGTGAGGCGTTCAGGTGTCAGACACACGCAGCAGAGGTGGGCGGAGCCAGCAGGCCCAAAACAACAGTCGGATGGAGCTCACCAGGATCTCCACCGTGATCTCCTCCCTGATCTCCTCTCCTCTGTGATCTCCTCCCTGATCTCCTCCCTGATCTCCTCTCCTCTGTGATCTCCTCCCTGATCTCCTCCGTGATCAACATAAGTTGAAACAGCTGATTTATTTATTTTGTGGGTGGAGGTTGAAGATGTGCTGTCAGCAGGTGTTTGATTGACAGCGATGCTTCAGTCTTATTACATTCTTTAATGAACAGTCCATGTTGAACTGCAGTCAGACAGACGTGTCTCCTCCTTGTCTCCTTCTTGTCTCCTTCTTGTCTCCTCCTTGTCTCCTTTTTGTCTCCTTCTTGTCTCCTCTTTGTTTCCTCCTGGTTTCCTCTGTGTCTCCTTCTTGTCTCCTCCTTGTCTCCTTTTTGTCTCCTTGTCTCCTCCGTGTCTCCTCATTGTCTTCCCTTTGTCTCCTCCTTTTCTCCTTATCCTCCTTGTCTTCCTCCTTGTCTTCCTCCATGTCTCTTCCTTGTCTTCTCCTTGTCTCCTCCATGTCTCCTCCTTATCTTCTCCTCGTCTCCTCCTTGTCTCCTCCTTGTCTTCTCCTCGTCTCCTCCTCGTCTCCTCCTTGTCTCCTCTGACAGTAGTTGCTGAGACCCTTCCTCCTCTTGTTTTCCTTGTTCCTTTAAGTGGTTTTCCATCATATATCAGATGTTTGTGTTTGTGGGTGTCAGAGGTTGTTTGTGCGTCTCCTCCTGAGTACCAGAGGTTGTTTGTGCGTCTCCTCCTGAGTACCAGAGGTTGTTTGTGCGTCTCCTCCCGAGTACCAGAGGTTGTTTGTGCGTCTCCTCCCGAGTACCAGAGGGAGGAGACGCACAGCAGTCCTTAAAACAGGGAGATATTTCAGGATGAGGGGTGAGCTGGCTGGAACTGGAGCATTTCATTCATCAGGGTTATCACACGTGATCTGTGACATCACAGCAGTTGTTTTCCATCAGCTGGTAAAGGCACATTTTATTCAAATAGTTTTCAGGAGCGGAGATGTCGGCTCACAGGTCGCCAGGTGGGTTTGTTTGGTTCAGGGTTCATAGCAACACAGGAAAACAACAGGCAGATGTCTGTGTGCTGCTGTCGATGCTCAGGAAGGAAACTGGATGCAGTTGTATTATAAAAGTGTAAAAGAGTCTGGTTGGGAAATGTGGCCAAACACACACAGACAGAAAATGACGTCTGGAAACAGGAAGTGAACGGCTGCCGTGTTCTCCTCGGAGATATTCAGAGTCCAGGGAGCTTCTGTAAAACCCGGTGAATGACGGAGGACCAGGGAACAGTGAGCGAGAATCCTGGAGAATCCAGTGCGGCCTTCATGTTTCTGTCAGCCTGTGAAAAATCCAGAGATCAGTGGACGCTCAAAGCTGCTCCTGCAGCACGATGAAGGCTCTCAGTCCGCCGTGCGATGGCGGCTCAGACCTCAGAGAAGGAGACAAAAGAGAATCATCTGCCGCTGAACAACAACGGTGGGATTACAGACTGAGATTAAATCTGTCTGCTTTAAATCTGCTTCAGATCCTGGATCCTGACTCTCCACAGCCTGCTGCACATGCAGAGGTCTCCAGAAATCCCCCACAATCCCGGGATATTAATCTTTAATCAAGACAAGATAGTTTCCAGTCTACATGAAGACACGTATTGTAAAATGATGGTGAATGTTTTTGCATCAGATACTGACATCTGATTAGATTCCATTTGATTTGTTCTCCTTCTCATGTTACACTTTGCAAAGCCAAACTTTGAGCCTCTCCATGCGTCTCCTTCAGGTGGGCCATCTTGAGGAGACAGGCCTTTACTCCTCGTCTTTTATATATCTGATCCTGCTTTCTAATCTGCTCCACTTTTAGTTTTTGATGATACAAACTCAGTCTTTCCTTCATGTTCCCTCGTTGTCTCGATAGTTTCAGTGCTGTCTGTCGTGCATCAGACAGAAATCTGTGACACTTTTCCTTTCTGCTCGTCCCATGTCTTAATTAACACCTCCTGCACATCTGTCCAGGTGTTTGGACAGGGAGACTCGTGTATTGTTTTGTATCGAGTGTCTCTTGCATGACTTCAATGACGATGAAGTCGGAGCAGTTGGAGATAAGTAGTGAACAGAAGCCGTATTTCTGTCGAGCAGCAGAGGGCTCAATTAGTTT
Organism: Embiotoca jacksoni; assembly: GCF_022577435.1. Classification (NCBI taxonomy): domain Eukaryota; kingdom Metazoa; phylum Chordata; class Actinopteri; family Embiotocidae; genus Embiotoca; species Embiotoca jacksoni. Next base: position 3,280,613 of record NW_027185381.1, on the reverse strand, counting down.
ATGGGCCATTATATAATATATCACTATGTTCACTGTGACTTAATGGTATTTCATAATCATACTAGTGGTCATAAAAGTATAATATTCATCAAAACTGATCTGGAGGTTAAAGTTGAAACGGTGAATATTAGTTTGAGTCCGTTCAGCTGTACAGTAGTAGTTAACAGCAGAGGCAGCAGCAGCGTGTGTCCTCTTTAAGCTTTTAACGTGTTTCTGTTTAACTTGTGATTCATACAGTAGTTTAAGAAGCATGAAATCCTGAAGCTTCAGCAGTAATAAGTGCAGTTGAAGTGATGGCTGATAAAGTTTTAAAAGCAATTTTCAGTGAATAAAATAGTGAAATTTAAGACTTTCAAAGTTACAGCAGAATTAATTTGTGTTTAACGTCCCATTTTTATATTTTACACTTTTATTGCACCAATAAAAAAAAGTGATGCCTATAAAGAAAGAGGTTGTACATGCATGATGAAGTGTGGAGTTAGAAAATGAAAGTGAATACTGAAATTCAAATATTTAGAAATTCCCATCCGCACATACGGTCAGTGTGAAGGATCCAAATATGAAATCCGACACAGAGGATAATATTTTTGGACTGAAATCATATTAAAGTTCCTCCAAACAAAAGTGCAGAAAAATATTCAAATGCTAACAGAGCATGGATTAGATTATGTAGATAAACCGGTGATGGTGCTCTGAGAGTGTGTGGATAACCCCGTGTGTGTGTGTGTGTGTGTGTGTGTGTGTGTGTGTGTGTGTGTGTGTGTGTGTGTGTGTGTGTGTGTGTGTGTGTGTGTGTGTGTGTGTGTGTGTGTGTGTGTGTGTGTGTGTGTGAGAAGGTGTGTGTGGATGAGGGTCGGTGCTGCTGGAGGTTCCCACTGACGACCTGCCAAACACAGAGCTGCTTCTCACCAGCTGCCTGTTCATTGTCATCAGATCTGCTCGGGCAGGTTTCTAGTCTGTCAGGAAGCTTTCAGCAGCTACAAGACGCAGTAATTTAATTGGTGCCGGTTTGAATAAGAGAATTGAACATTTAACATCAGATTATAGTTTTCGGATATGCTATAGAAAATAAGAAAAGACCTGAAGGGACAGTTTGGAACGAAGGTTGGGACACGTTTTTCGAATATTCGAATAGTTGTTTGAATATAAAAAAATCTATGAGAATGTTTGACTATCGTTCTTCCTTAAATCCTATTTTTACTGTGGCATGGTAGTAATGTGTGACTCTCGCCAGAAGGTGGCAGTGATGCGCCTAAAAGCTGCCTGCCAGTTGCCATTAAACAGCTTGAGGAGAAGAAGAACAGTTGCTGCCAGTCTCCAGATATTCCATTTAATAATCAATATTCGAATAGTACTTTTACTTGAAATGTCCATCTCTATTTGGAACATGATTATATTTCTGGTGAAGCATTTTTATTTCATGGCAGTTAAATGAGCACTTTGCAGCTCTCACAACGAGAATACAAAACAAATATCATTATAAAAAATAAGGATTATAATGTTTTACACTTTCTAGAAAATGTTTGTGTATACTTCATAATAACTTCAAAATATCTAGAAATATAGAAGCATGTATTCTATATTGTCATTTGGAAATATGAAAGTGGCCTTCTTTGACATATTTGAACAAATAAACATTTGATCCATTTTCATGATTTACATTTTTTTTTTTAAAAACAGCTCCAAGTCCCGTCCTACATTTATCACAGCTTCAGATCCATCTAACAAGAATCCGGGTTCCTGTGATCAGAACCTCCTTCTTAATGGACTTGTGGAAACCTGTCTGATATAAACCCGAGATGAGTTTCCCCACATGAATAATAACCTGTTATCTCTCTCCGGCTGTGTTTCTCCCCTCAGAGGATGAACCTGTAGTTTTTGCCACCAACTCCCTCCAGAGGCGGAAAAAGGGGCTGGGCTTAACCGGCCTGCGCACCACGGGCTCAGGCTCCACCCACTCCAAGAACAAATCGGGCCTCATGATCGGGCGACCGCAGAACTTCCGACAGATCTCGTCCATCATTGACGTGGACATCTTGCCCGAAACGCACCGACGGGTTCGGCTGCACAAGCACGGAACACACAAACCTCTGGGCTTCTACATCCGGGACGGGGTGAGCGTGCGGGTGACGCCGCAGGGCGTGGAGAAGGTGAGAATACAACCACACCCCACCCGACATAAAAGAAAAGAAAAAGGAAATCACAGTTTCATGCAGAGAATTACAGCTTTTTTGTTGTTTTAGAGATCTAATTGGAAAATTCGAATTTGAATAACAAATTTAACAATTTAACAAAAATAAAAAATTTTGAATAACAAAAGGTTACCGGGACACAAAATTCACCGTTCGCTACGTTTCCAGGACAGCAGACTAAACAACAGGACCTTTTTTTATTATTATTTCTTTAAGAAATAAAAATATTCAGAAATGCCTGTTTGACCATAATTGTCTACGTGACAGTTAAAACACTGAAATGCTGCATCAGAGCTGTTTACTGTCAAGTTTAAATTCATCAAATATTCAGCGGAGCAGTTTGAGCTCAAAGTCACAATAATTTTTAAAAAAAAGTGCATATTAATTTCAAGATATGATACAGTAAAAGGTAACTGATGCAGGTACATCGAGTCAAACAGGCTCCTTCCTGACGTCTGTCTTAATGTGAGGACCAAACCAAAGCAGCAGCAGATGTTGGACGTGCCGTCCGCCTGGTCTGACGCTCGTGTCTCCTTCTTCCGTCCTCCTGCAGGTTCCAGGCGTGTTCATATCCCGTCTGGTGCGCGGCGGGTTAGCAGAGAGCACGGGGCTGCTGGGGGTCAACGACGAGATCCTGGAGGTCAACGGCATCGATGTAGCAGGAAAATCTCTGGATCAGGTGAACGTCACAGCGAACAGGAGTCGGAACGTCTCCAGACTCTCCAGTGCTTTTATATCCGATGTACGAGGGTGAATCAATAAGTTCAGAGACTGCTGCTCGCGCACGAAGCGCAGCGCCGCGACGTGCTCGGAGCGGCAGGAAGCTGTGACCCTCATGAGTAACTGGTGGAAGTTTGGTTACTTGATCATCATCAGTTCCTGAGTTACACGTGTTCTGAGTGACGTTCACGTCTCCGAGGGGCAGAACGTCACCGTCTAAAACTGAAAAAGGCGCATCAGGTCAGGAGCAAGCAGGCGAGTTTTCTTTGACATTCGCGGGGCTGTGTGCCGTGAATTCATCCCAGGACGGTCGGAGTGAAACCTCGGAGCTCTGCTGGGACCTTCTGAGGAGAAACGTTGAGTTCAGATGACCCGAACTGTGGCGCCATGGTAACGGGGTTCTCCAACATGACGGTGCGCCATGAAAACGCACAAGTTTCTCACCCACAACAACACAATCGTCGCTCCTCACCTCTCCTACCCACCGGATTTGTCTCCCTGCGACGTCTTTCTGTTCCCCAGAAATGTTTCACAAACATTTATACATTATATCTTTAGTCTGGGAGCTTTTTGATTCACCCTCGTATGTAACGTTTCATGTTCTGATGTCGTAAACATCCTAATGAGAGAAAATCAACTCCAATGTGGAAGACTGAAGGTGTTGGATTCAGCAGTGTTTAACCTCAGATTAACGAAACAGCTGACCGACGGCCTGTTTGAACGTTCTGATTGGAGGATCGGCTGAATTTATCAGCACGGTGATCTGATTTTATCACAACAGGAAGTCAAATATGACATCAAAGCAGTCACATTTTTTTTCCGACCCGAAGGAGAGGAAACGGACCAACTTTTGTTTCTGTTTATTTCAGGTCACAGACATGATGGTGGCCAACAGTCACAACCTCATCGTGACCGTGAAGCCGGCGAACCAGAGGAACAACGTGGTGCATCGTGGGAGCAAAGCTTCGATGGGCAACTCTGGTTCCGTGGGCTCAGCCGGATCCGCGGGCTCCGCTCTGTCACATGACTCGCCAAGCCCCGCCTCCCAGAGCAACCCCATCACTGCGAGGTATGACATGTTGAAGATACTGCGTGTTTGTTTAAGAGTGAGGACTCGGTCAGATGTTCTGGATTTCAGGGTGTAAAAGCCTTTAAAAGAACACTGAGATCCTTCTGACCTGGATTATGATGACAAATATAGAAGCAGGAGGAGAAGCAGGAGGAGGAGGAGGAGGGGCAGGAGGAGGAGATTAGATGAATCATCCAGGTTTTAAAACACACAATGGATGGGCTGCAAAAAGACCCAACAGATGTAATATTATGTTTTGATGAACCATTTGTGCTTCATGAATTCTACACGCTGATCCTGATTGGTCCAAATAACCTCAACGTTTCCTGAAAAGCTGATTCATGCCGTGTTCCAGATGACAAACGGACAAATGCTGTTCTTACATGTCAGGACTCTTACTTGCGTCGTGCAGGAACTTTAACAGAGTAGAGTTGTTTCAAATCACACATGTGTGTTCTTCACTGACAGGAAATGACCTCATCATGTGAACACATCACCCTCCAACATATCTGCAGCTTTAATTATTTTACCCAGAAATCAACGTGTTTTTGTGTCCTCTGTTTAACACACTCAGTAAACACTGATTCTTCAGCTGCAACTTCCTTTATTGATTTGAAAATTCTTTACCTCTTTACCCCCCCTTCCTCTACGGAGCCAAGATGGCGACCGTTTAGAGTGGAAAGTGTCCAGAGTTTCACACTTCTTCTTTTTGACCGTTCTGAGTGCTTCATCCTGGTACTGGTAGTGTTCTGATGGTTCTGTACTGACAGTGTGAACACACTGATGTACTCAGAGTAGAGAGAGTTAGTACACAAGTACAACATCTGGAACACAAATACAACATCTGGAACACAAGAACAACATCTGGAACACGAGAACAACATCTGGAACACAAGTACAACATCTGGAACACGAGAACAACATCTGGAACACAAGTACAACATCTGGAACACGAGAACAACATCTGGAACACAAGAACAACATCTGGAACACAAGTACAACATCTGGAACACGAGAACAACATCTGGAACACCAGCACAACATCTGGAACACAAGTACAACATCTGGAACACAAGTACAACATCTGGAACACCAGCACAACATCTGGAACACCAGCACAACATCTAGAACACGAGCACAACATCTGGAACACGAGCACAACATCTGGAACACGAGCACAACATCTGGAACACAGCATCGGTCAGGATTCATGAGTTCAGACTTTTTAAAGTGAACCAACCAACAGTGTTAAATATGAAGATCTTTCTGCTGCTTCAGTCCTGTCATGGCTGGAAGCCTGTTTACCTTCATGTCTTATCTGAAGAGGAGAGAGAACAAGAATCTCAACACATTAATGCATTTAATGCAGCTGTTTCAGCTCAGACCACCAACCTCATCAGTCCTCCTCTAGATGTGTCTTTTTAAAACATACACTGTCTGTATTTCATGGAAATCATCTGTAGCAGCACTTCCTGTCTGCTCAGCTCTGTCAGGTCATTGTTGCTCACAGCTGTTTGCAAAGACCATCAGCACACACACACACACACACACACACACACACACACACACACACACACACACACACACACACACACACACACACACACACAGGAGATTTGAAGCAGCTCCATCCTGTTTGGTGGAGACCAAACCGGAGCTGAAAGTGAAGTAGGAAGAACACACGATGCATCTTTTATTGTTTTTTTATGTTAAACTTCTCTTTTAAACTGTAATTTCTAGATTCTGTCTTTAATCATTCGCCTTGTCACCTGTCGTTACCACAGCAACAGCATTGCAGAGGGAGACAGTGACGACGAAGATGACGACGGCGACCTCATCCTGGAGAACGAGTGCCTGACGCCGTACGACTCGCACCGGGTGACCAACAGCAACATCTCCAACCTCAACAGAGACTCGCCGAGCAACGGGGCGCACCTCTCCACGGTGGGGAGGCCCCTCCCACAGAGCGTCTCGTTGCCCAATAGCGTCGGAGCATCCCTGAGCGACAGCTCCATGATGTTGTCCAACCACAACGGAAACCCCGCCCACGCAGCCAGTAGCAGCCAAGAGAGCATGAGAGAGGACGGCAACATTATCACACTGTAACCATGACAACACTGACACCTACACCGAGGACTATATGGGGTGTAACAGCCACAGTGGTGTAACCGTGACAACAGCGGACTCTGCAGCACCCCGTTGACTGCGTGGTCGGGAACGGTGATCAGAGAGTTCTGATGTTCCTGCTCCGGTCTCAGCGGGTCAGCTCAGTCTGCAGACACACCGTTGGTACATGTCTGCAGGATGTGGCTGAGGTCATCGAGAGAGCTGGAGGTCAGGGGTCAGGAAGCAAAAAGTACAAAATATTGTTATTACTTTTATCATATAGTCTCCCTTTGGAAATGATTCTAACGCCATAACGTATCAACAGATTCACTTGGACTTATCGATCATAAGTAAACCGAGAAATGATTAGAGCTGCTCCTGTAAAAGCCATAAATCAGTTTGATGTCAACACATTTAGGAAAACGTCTGGATCCAAAACGACAGCAGCACCGCAGACGTCCAACGAAAGATGAATATCATGTAAAACATGAAAGGTTTCTATCATCCTGGAAGCAGCAGTTTGGTTTCTCCCTCGTTCTGAACTTCTCTGTGTTCGTCTGTAGAAACAGCTGAGAGCTTCGTTCGATGAGTCAGCACAAAGACGGTCGCTGGCGATCAGCTGGAAGCCGGAGGCTCAGAGTGTGCGTGCAGAGTCGACGTCCGATCTTAAAAAAAAAAAAGAACTGTGATAAACCCGCGGCCTCTGATTGGTTCAGCTGGTTCAGAGCAGGGACAGCCACGATGTGATTGGCTCTGAGAGTTTTAACTAATCACCACATCCTGTCATATTCTGTAGGTGCACACAGAACGTATCACTCAGCGCCGGTCGGACAGGAAAGTAGTTCCCTAAATGTTCTTTAAATCACAAAACGGAAAAATAAGTCCAAAACAACAGAGACAATTAACTGGTTCAGATGCATTCAGTGGGATTTTAAATTCTTTCCATTCTTATGTTTGCTCATTTAACTTTTTGTAATTATTTTTGATTGTTTTATTCCAGCAAATTATCGTCATATTGTCAGCGGTTTAATTCAAGGCTAATTCTAAGATTTTTTTTTTTTTTTTTAAGTGCATGAAAAAAAAGAAATGTGGCAGCTCTCAGTGTGGCTTTGAAAACACTTCGGAAACACGTCACATCCATCATCTGCACAACTTTTAATTCATTTTACCAACAGTTTTCCTGACGTTAATGAGGAGGAGGTGGGCGGAATTAAACCTGATTTCTTTCATGATTTTTTTTTTTTGACACTAAATTTAAGAATAACTTTTCTCTTCAGCCAAAAAAAAACCCCTCAGGAACAAGAGTCAAAATCAAATCAAGTTTATTGTCATTTAACCAAACATCTCGGAGGAAGGCAGAATCATGAAACTCCTGTCATGTTGAAAGTAGAAGTCTGAATCACATTAGTGGATCAACACATCTCACAGGAAAAACTCAAAAAGAAGGAAGTATCTGTTACTCAATGTTATTTACACAGAGTGTGTGAGTCCTGCACTGGTGTGTGTGTGTGTGTGTGTGTGTGTGTGTGTGTGCGTGCGTGCGTGCGTGTGTGTGTGCGCGCGCGACTACAGCACTGAAGGTGAAGCAGCGTTGTCATGGAAACATCTCCAATCAAAGCCAGCTGCTTGTTATTATTCAGATGAAGCACTGAGTTTGGAGATCAAACCAACAGGAGTCCTCTGAGCTCGGCTGATCGATCAGCTGATCGCCCGGCTGATCGATCAGCTGATCGCCCCGCTGTCTTTGTGCTGCTGCAGAAAATGATTTGAGTTGACCAGCTGGAGGAAACGGGGGGAGGCGTGTCCGCCGTCCTCCAGGTGATCGACAGGTACAGCTGAAGAACAGCTTAGATGTCAACAACTGCTTCACACACACACACACACACACACACACACACACACACACACGTACATTGTTCCTGTCTGTGTATCTTCGTGTAAAATAGACGATGTAAATGTTGTTAATGTGACGGGAGATTTTAACGACCTGAGAAGTTTTTATGGAAGAGAAAGATTTTATAATATGTGTAAAAATATGGAAACTATTTTTCTTATTCTTGTACTTTTGAATTGTGTGTGAGAGAAGACATGAGCAGTGTGTGTGTGTGTGTGTGTGTGTGTGTGTGTGTGTGTGTGGGTGTGTGTGTGTGGGTGGGGGGGGCTCACCGTGATTGTGTGTTTGTGCTCAGCAGACGATGATGTCACTGTCGACGGCGGGTGTTTTGTGTTCGTTGGAGTGCATGCCTAAATGTTCCATGTTGATGATGGAGATCCTGATGTGTTCCCAGGATGCAGTAGCACAGTCGTCTCGGGGAGGGGGGGGGGTCCACCTGTGAACTGCTTGTAACTCTGTGCATCTTTTATCTTTTTCGCTGTTTCGTGGTTGACATCCTGCTGACACAAACAGTGAGCTGACGATGGTTCCCGTGACGACGAGAGGTCGTGTTGGCAGTTTGATTGACGAGCAGTTTTTCACCACCGATGTTCGGTACGGAGTAAAACCACGACGGGCTGCTCATCCGTTTGAGAAGCTGTCGCCTACAAGTTGTTCCGCAGCATTAAAGGAGCGGTCCGCTGTTCTCTGCCAGAGTCAGAAGTCAGGATCCAAGCCGGTCTCGCGGAAAAGCGTGAAATAGACACGCTCCATCCACCGCAGCAAAAACCTGAGATAGCCACGCTTTGGCCTCTGCAGGCGTGACAGTTACACGTTTTGTAGGTGTAAAATTTACATGCATGTAAAAGTAACGTAACGAAGGATCATATGGACCACGTTACTCTTAGAGTTGTTTTTTGTTTCCGAACCCCAACCACGTGTTTTTCCTAAAAGTTTCATTTCCCTGTAAATCACATGGCTGTGTGCGTGCAGTAGGTTTCATTTTCGTCCACTACAGGAAAACGTGAAACTGTCACGCTAAACAGGCCAAAGCGTGTCTATTTCACGCTTTGCCGTGAGGATCAGTGTATCCCCGAGCACGCAGTCAGGACGTGTTCATCCGAACTGAGCTCAAAGAAACGAAGCGGAGGGAGACCGCGAGCCTCGAGTTTCCTTTGTGGAGGAGGTTTAGAAAACGAGGTGACCGATGGCTGCTGGTGTGTTCATGTCGCCAGCTGAACCCGAAAACTTTTTCTTTTATCTCCATAATCGTGGAGTGATTTTTAGAAGCTGCCTCATCTTCACTCTGTCAGTAACGTATTACGGAGAACAGACCCTGGATCTGCCTTAAATACTCCACTCACAGCTCAGCTGAGATGTCACGAGACAGCCAGTGTCTCCACACACACACACACACACACACACACACACACACACACACACACACACACACACACACACACACACACACCTCTCTTCCCGTGGTTCTGTCTCCTGGTCCTGCAGAGTTCTGGATGTTTGTTAGCATCCAAGCTGAACGACCCAAACCGGCCCAGTTGAACACGTCCTGTGAACACGTCCTGTGAACACTTCCTGTGAACACTTCCTGGACTTCCCTCGGTCCCGGACGAGCAGAAATCACGCTGATCCTCTGACTCTGACTCTGGATCGGAGAACAAACACCCCAAAGACATCAGACTGTTCCTTTAATTAGTGCAACCTGGATCAGCTCCGACACCGGTTCTATAAGAACACTGCTCTGCTGTCCGGGTCGTTGACCTTCGCGGTGCTAAAAGTTCCCCTGACTGTCGACGGTTTTTAGAAAAATAAAGGAAGTGCCTTTTTGAAGTGCAGATGCTTACGTTTCATTGGATGTCATGTCCCGTGTGATGTTCGGTACCAGGTCGGCCCGTCTCGGTGCAGCAGGACTTGTCTCATTGAACACGCATGTGTGTGTGTGTGTGTGTGTGTGTGTGTGTGTGTGTGTGAGCTGCTGCTTCCTGAAGGAGTCTGACTAAACTGTGAATGTCATTTGGAGATCAGATATAATGATTATCAAATTATAATGTTATGCTAATAAAGTATTATTAAAGGCATAAAGAGAGTCGCCTTTCTTTTATTTCCTTCTTTATTAATCCCTCCATTCTTCTTCTTCTCTCTTCACCGGGACTTTTCCTCCTTCCTGCTTCTTTCTATTTCCTTCTGTTCCTTCCAGGTTCCTCATCACAGGCAGATCTCCTCTTCCAGCCTGTTCGCTGCTGCTCAGACCTCCTTCCACCACAAATGTGGGGTGAAGTTCACACTTTCACTCTTTCAGGCCTCCTGCCAGTTAAAAAAAAAAGGAAGTAGGAAGAAATGTCTAAAGTGATTCCAGCAGCACCGGTGATGAAACCCTGCAGAAATGTGAGCAGTGGAAGCGGAGGTGATATCCATTACAGGATTAACGAAGCCGAGCGCCGCTGCTGTTTGTCTAGCGGAGGCTGATGGAGGCTGTTTATGTGGCTGCAGGAAACGTGGCTGAGAGCTCGGAGGTTGTGAAGAGGACAGACGGAGAGGGACAGAGAGGGACAGAGAGGTCACAGTGTTCGGATGGAGAGCTTCTCCGCCTCAGCGCCTCACCGGGCAGCAGCTGTTCCAAAGGCCTTCATTCACCCGGTCGGTGTGTTCACGACCCGCTGGACCACCAGCCGGGTCACGGGACACAATAACTCCACGGCTAATCTCCCCCAAAGTGTTTACTGAACCCTTCAGAAGTTTCTATATTTTGTCATGAATATGAGCTAAAACATCATCACACAAGCCCTGAAAGAAGATAAAGAGAACTCATAAACACATGAAACAGGAATATTACTGATGAAAACCATCAATATTACATCATCTTTTTCTGCATTAACATAGAGATGGATATAGATATATAAAAAACAAGGTCTGATAGAGATATAGAGTGAAAATAAGCAGGTTGATGGTGTGATATTTGGGTAATATTGTCTAATGTCTAATGTTGGGATCAGGAAAATGGAGGAGTGCATTCTCTTGTGTGCTGTTTTTGGTTTTTTTTGTTTGTTATTTGTTTAATGGTTGTTCTAAATAAATGTATACATTTTTTGGGGGGGAAATTCCTCCTACCTGCTGGTCCATTCTTCCCACTCACATTATCATTATTCCACAACGTGGAATGAGACGCACATCGTGGCACTAATGAACTCTATGAACTACTAATGAACACTTTCAGAATCACTGACATATTTTAAACCACTTATCAAACCCATTTTCTCCTTTTACTAAAATATGTATCATTTGTTTCAGTGTTTTCTTGTATTTATACTTTATTTTCAAAGCAGAATTCTTTAATCTGAATTCTTCTCAGTACAGATCTTTGTAGCTTTGTTACTAAACAATTTATTACAAATAAAGGTTATTATTTTGATATTGTGAAAGCCAAGCAGGTCTCCTACTGTCTGCTGCCGCCCTCTGGTGGTCACACTGACACTGCAGTCAGGACGGAGGAGAAGAGAAACATGAGAACCGTCTTCCAGCTTTTATTCAGAGCGTTTATATACAGCCGGCTGAAATCTGTCCACATCACACACACATCACTCATGCATGAAAAATACAAAGAATTACAGAAGAACTCACTGAGTTAACCGGGCTCTACCGCTAACTGCTGATGCAGCACCACTAACGTCTCCGTCCCTCTCACTGAAGTCTGTCTCGGTGACTCGTCTCTTCACTTCGTGTGTGGACGCTCGTGAAGTGTCTCGGCGTGTCTCATCTCTCCCGGAAGTACTGGATCAGGACTTTCTCTGAGCTCACCATGGGACGGGGGTCTTCGAAGTCCAGCGACTGCAGCCTCTGGATGCCTGCACACACACACACACACACACACACACACACACACACACACACACACACACACACACACACACACACACACACAGATACCATATCATCTTTATGAAGATTACAAATCTGAATTTTGTTCTTAGATTTTAATGACGACATCAGCATGTTTTTTTCAAACATGAGGGGCCTCGTCTTTAAACGTGAGGGGCCTCGTCTTTAACCGTGAGGGGCCTCGTCTTTAACTGTGAGGGGCCTCGTCTTTAAACGTGAGGGGCCTCGTCTTTAACTGTGAGGGGCCTCGTCTTTAAACGTGAGGGGCCTCGTCTTTAACTGTGAGGGGCCTCGTCTTTAACTGTGAGGGGCCTCGTCTTTAACCGTGAGGGGCCTCGTCTTTAAACGTGAGGGGCCTCGTCTTTAACCGTGAGGGGCCTCGTCTTTAACTGTGAGGGGCCTCGTCTTTAAACGTGAGGGGCCTCGTCTTTAACCGTGAGGGGCCTCGTCTTTAACCGTGAGGGGCCTCGTCTTTAACCGTGAGGGGCCTCGTCTTTAACTGTGAGGGGCCTCGTCTTACTGTCATATTAATCAGATTATAAAGTCGTGTCTGTGGCGTTCAGCCAGATGCAAAGTTAGAAGACGACAGTAAACTTGTGTGTTTCCATGGTAACTGTCGGTGACACCTGCTGCTGTTTCCGTGTCTCTGAGGTAGCAGTCAACACTTTTAGACATGGCACCGGATGAGAGAAAGAAAGTTTGTTCACAGTGACAGAGAAGAAGAGTGCAGTCAGTTGTGTGCAAAAACTTTTACCCAGAATTCATAGCAAATTAAGATAAGATACTAAAGAAATGGGCAACTTTTGTGCAGCAGGTGACTTTAGAGATCTCAGCTGGAATCAGTCTTTGTTGATCTCTCATCAATAAACACGCAGAAGTGTAGATCAGTGCGCTGCCAAAGTCGTATCTTTGTCCACTAGGGGGCAGAGTAAGTTCAAAACAGGCAGACTGACGGATCAGAGAAGACACAGATCACATGACCGGTCCTCTGTGTCCACCTGATGAGTGGAGATCAATGAGCAGTCTGTAAATATTCAAACATAAATATGTGTCTCTGCGATGTGAGCTGACAGCAGCTGACGGTGGGAAGCTGTTCTCTGTGTCACTGATCATATAAAGATATCAGTAATAAATGTTCTCTGTGTCACTGATCATATAAAGATATCTAATAAATGTTCTCTGTGTCACTGATCATATAAAGATATCTAATAAATGTTCTCTGTGTCACTGATCATATAAAGATATCAGTAATAAATGTTCTCTGTGTCACTGATCATATAAAGATATCTAATAAATGTTCTCTGTGTCACTGATCATATAAAGATATCTAATAAATGTTCTCTGTGTCACTGATCATATAAAGATATCAGTAATAAATGTTCTCTGTGTCACTGATCATATAAAGATATCAGTAATAAACACTGTTACTGTACCTCTGATCACTGCGTACCAGCCCTGCAGACCGTGCTTCATCATACCCTCCTCATCCTCCGACACAAACCTCCGACCGTCTGCAGGCGAGAGGACACACCTTCTAACATACATGATGACGGGCTGACACACCTTCTAACATACATGATGACGGGCTGACACACCTTCTAACATACATGATGACGGGCTGACACACCTTCTAACATACATGATGACGGGCCACACTGATGAATGTTTCACATTATGATGTTTTTAATAAAACCTAAAGAGAGCGATTCATCAGACATGAACTCTGACCTCCATCTTGTTGATCTGTTTCACTTCCTGTGTATTAATGAACCTCTCACCTGTCGTCCAATCGCTGCAGACATTGTGAGGAGGTTCATTCATGAAACAGGATGCCCCCCCCCCCCCCCCCCCCACACACACACACACACACTGAGAGTGTCTCTCAGCAGCTTCGTGAATCGATCAGTCAGATCAGCCGTGTTACAGAACAGTTTGTGCACATTCTACATTCACATATATCTACAATATAAATCAGGCCAAATATGTTTGTTCACAAAATGAAGCGTCAGTCATGGAAAAGCTGGTGTCTTTACTGGGTATTAAACATCAATCAAATATAAATGGTTTTGATATGTTTCCATAAGAAGTGATGTGACAGCAGACTCACGTTTGCCCTTCAGGTACATCATGGACTGAGGACCCCAGTGGACGTTGAGCTGAGGGGAGACAGGTGAGCTGGTTACTGTGTGTGTGTGTGTGTGTGTGTGTGTGTGTGTGTGTGTGTGTGTGTGTGTGTGTGTGTGTGTGTGTGTGTGTGTTACCTTCTGTGCGTGACAGGACTCTAGGAACAGGGACAGGACGACGGTACAGGTCCAAACGGCTGCGACGGTTCTCTTCTGGAACCAGAACCGGCGACGGAGGAGGGAAACAGAGAGGAGGGGAGGATCAGTCTGCTGTGTTCCACGTGGATCCCGAAGCCCCTGAACTCACCACAGACTGGATGTCAGGATGGTTCTGATAACTTGCTGCTCTCATTTATTGTCCTGGTTTTGTATGATTTGATCTCAGTTTC
>NW_027185381.1:3201247-3261247 GCF_022577435.1 Embiotoca jacksoni | reverse complement strand
TATTTCTATCTAAAACCTTCGTAGTGTGATGGCATTTTAACTCCATGAGTGTCTATAATAAATAATATCTCTTTTCAAGTGTTGACTGTTGACACTGTCAAAGAGTTCACATTAAAAACAACTCAAGGTCAAAGTTACATTTTACTCCTCATAGGAGTGATATTTTAACACCCAAAGACCAAAACCTGCTGTAATATTAGATATGTTTTAAATCAGCTGTGCGGATGTTTTGTGTTCATGTGTCAGCCTCGATGAAGGGAAAGAAAAGTCGATAATGCGTCCGCTGGAGAAACCCAAGTGTGTCCGAGACCCGGCCGGGTGAGAGACAAAACATGTTCTCCAGTAACAGTGCTGTTGAATCACGTCCACTAATAAGTGTGACACCCGTCACCTCGGCTGGAGCTCCAATTAGAGCCGATCGATGCCGGCAGCCCGACTCACCGCCGCTCAGCCGGCGACAGTCGATGGAGCTTCAGCGCTTACTGACCGATTAGCAGTCAGCTCACACAGCAGTCGGAGCAGGAAGGTGATTACATACATCACAGATATCACAGCAGTCGGAGCAGGAAGGTGATTACATACATCACAGATATCAGCATCCTGCTCGCGCTGTTTTTTTCTGTCTTCAGATCTGATTCTTACTGAGTCACATTTCTTTTCTTCACGATACTTTCTACTTCCAGGTTAAGTTCCACGACATCTTAATATTCTACTTTTTACTTTTATCTGACGACTTTAGTTCTTTCACTGATTAATTTCTATACAATAATAAGTACAGCTGCAAAACACTCCTTGATTGGCAGATGATGAATTGGCAGCTTTTCAGATGAGAGTCAAAAGTGATTTAAGTCTGCGTTCTCGCTGCCTCCTCTGTCAGATCGTCGTCGTGTCTTTATCAGTGTTTAAGTCCGTCGAGCCAGTTTTCAGTAGGTTTTGGTGTTTAAACCCTGTTTGCCTTCTGGATTACAGTTTTGTTTCTGGACTGAGTGTTTTTTAGGAATAGCCATTTTCTGCACTTACATCATTGAAAGAGTTTGTCTTTCCATTACTTTTGTTTTTTGTCGTGTTTCTGAGTCTGTACTCTGACAAATGTGACAGCGGTTTAAGAATAAAAAAATAAAAGGCATCTCTAAATGCAGAAAGTCAGCAGATTAATCAATAACAGCAACAACAAAATTAAACAGTATAAAACGCAACCATTTCTAAACACATAATTCTGTTTGCAAAAACTACATTTTAAAGTTAACACATGCACACAGTCACTAATGCTGGAAACTCATCTCAAACTTTGATATATGTATATATATTTTGTTGTTGTTGTTGTTGTTGTTTTTCTGGAGGTGTGGGTTTTTTGGTGTGGGTTTAGGGTGGATATTGGGATTGAGCCACACATTTCACAGGAGCCCGTCAGCAGCGTGTTCTTTTCCTTATGTGGTTTAGTGGTGGTGGGCAGACGGTTTTCAGGTGGATTACTGCCACCTTCTGGTGGTAGTAATGCAAAACACATGGTGTTAGTGACAAACTATTTGATGACATTCTCCACTGAAACAGTGGAAGAAGTTCAGAAAATAAATACATTATTTTCAAACATTAAACTTTACAACAGTCACTTTCTCACAGCTGAATTCAGAGTGAACGGGCCTCAGTTCCTCACAAGCAGCAACCAGCAGTGACGTCACCCGTCGGTTTGTGAACGTTATGAAGCCCCGAGTTCGGATTTTGATTTTCTAACTAATGGCAGGATTATTTTCAGATGGACCTCCAGAAAACTAATAAGAAGGAGTGACTTTAGCTAACAACACCGAGATAACTGATGGACACATTTTATTCACTTTGTATTTGATGAGAGAAGTTGAATGGGAGTCTATGGAGCTGGAGGCTGTTTGGAGCCGACCTCTAGTGGCACTCGCTGGTATTGCAGCTTAAGGTACTTCTGCATCGGAACCATTTTTCAGACCTGGAAGCTATGAACACTTTTATATAAAAAAAATGTTTTGGTTCCTCACCACTCTCTTAATGATGGACTTTTTAACCATGTTTTCCATGTTTGAAACACATTAACATTCATATGGAACAGACATTCGTAGGATTAAGACTGCTCCTTCCTCAGAGGTAGAATAAAGAGGATCAACTTTATAACTCGTCACTCCGTCTGTTTGCTGTCTTATTCACACGTTTCTCTCCACACTCTTCACTTAAAGTCTCATCGTGATGACCTTCATTGAACTGTCATACACAGTGAATTATGAGGTTTATAAACTGAACTTTGCCAACCTTGATGGCCTTGTGACGGTTCACTTCGTGCTCGGCGTTGTTGTTGCAGTTCAAGCAGTCACAGTTGCTACACATCGATCCGTTAGCAAAACACTCGCAGTATCTGAAAGAGACAAACACACATCAAAAACTACACGCATTACTTTAACGTACGTGTGTGTGTGTGTGTGTGTGTGTGTGTGTGTGTGTGTGTGTGTGTGTGTGTGTGTGTGTGTGTGTGTGTGTGTGTGTGTGTGGAGTTACTCATGTTGCAAAGTCACACCGTGGTGAAAAGTCCCTCTAATGAAATAGTGGTGGAAGGAGAACTCACATCTTCTACTTACAACAATGAAAACACACTCAATTACAAGCAGAACTCCTGCACTCAAAATATGACTTTAATAAAAATACACAAGGGCTGTAAGTGTCAAAGTAAAAGTACTCATTATGCCAAATGAATAATCAGCTAATATTGAAAGCTGATTTCAACACATTAAACGGTTAAAGCTTCGATTTTATGTCATTAATGCACGTAAAGAAAACTATATGTTTTAAAAGTACAAGTTCCAGTGAATTATACACAAGTGCAGTTACTTTCCACCACTTTGAGTTCAGGAGGGAGATTTGGGTGTAAATCAGGATGAAGTTAGTTTAGGTTGAGGTGTTCAGGTTAGTCAAGTAGTAGTTATGTTCAGCATTAATGAGTTTCATGATACACTGTGTACTTCACTGACACGACGTTCTGCTGTCAAAAAAAAAAAGTGAAATCAGAGGAGGAGCGTGACGTGTACTCACAGTTTGAGGCACTGTGATCGGGTGCAGTGGCAGGGCTTCCTGGACTTTGATTCACACAAACTTCCAGCAGTTCTACAGAAGTAAAAGGTGAGAATATATTCACCTTAAAGAAAGTTCACACACCAGAAAACATCTGACACATCCGTTTAAATCAGGAAAAACTGGAGTGTTTACAAAAGTAGGAAAATATGTAAAAATGTGTGATGAAGGTCTTTGAACCGAAACATTGCAGTAAATGATTTGTTAGCTATAAGAACCTGTATCTTTTTCATACACATAAAAAATTAAGATGAATTTTAAAACAGTGCTAAATGAAATCATTCTAGTTTTTAAAAATAAAACTCTGTGGGCGGGGCTTCATTAAGACATGCAATCTATTATATCATTCGATATGAAGGCTGACCACAGTCTTGGTGATACAACCTGTTTAAGACTGTGAGCATGTTCATCTTTAGTTATCTTGGTGTGTCTGTGTGGGGGCGGGGCTTAAGCTCCACCAGCTCTCTCACCTGGTGGGAGGAGCTTGAGGCTGCAGGTTCTGACCTCTGGACTCATACAGAGGACAAGCTGTCTCGTGGTACTGCGTGAACTATGCATGAATGCATCGATGAACACGTGACGAATCATTCAGTCAGTGAGTTAATAGATACATCACAGTAAAGAAGGAGCAGGTGAAAGGAAGTGAAGTCGTTTCCTACCTGGCTGGGAGTCCCCGACACACTCACATCTGTGAACACAAAAGAAAAGATGATGTTACAGTTACAACTTTCTGTGGTAAAAGGATGATGAGCTGGTTTGGGGATGGCCCTGTGAACAGATCTGCGTGTGATCTACACTCTGCTCTGGACTGGAAGTCGATCAGGGTTCTGTTTCATTTCTCCTCTTCAGGTCGAAGGTCGCCACCAGCAGGAAGCTTCGGTGACAATTTAGGAAAACACTGCAGACATCGGCTGAACACGTCACGTGAAGCAGCTGCATGCAGCGAACGCTAACATGTAGCAGTCATGAGCAACCACTCAGGTACCTGAGTGTGTTCACTGATCTTTAAGGTCCCCTGCTAACAGTGATTTGTGACGTGTGTTTCTGAGTGAGCTGTTTGTCAGTGAGTTCAAGACTGGCTGTCTTTAAACTTCTTCACAGATCGGAGGCATTTCAGTTGTGGGTCATATAAAGGGACCCAGTTTGAGAGCTAAATATATTGTAGTCCTTATTAATCCTGCAAATAAAGTGTCCAGTCCTGTTGGGTCCCACTAAATTTTTTTCTCATGAAAGTACAACTGAGCATTGTTGAGTTGTGTCTGTTGTACTGTGTATAAAACTGAACAATGTGTTAATAAATAGTTGTACCCAAAAAATGGTTCAATTATTTTTTCTTTTGAACAGATATTTAACCAGTGAAATCTGAAATTTGCTTATTATATTCTGTTTTTTATGCAGGCAAAGTTGCGTTGTCTGTTTGTGTAAAACAACATTATCACTGGTTCATTTTCATTAAGTTTTTACAGTATTTCATAAAATGACGAAGGGCAAGGCTGTTGATCGTGTTTCTCTGCCTCCTTTAATCCTTTAATACTGAGTTTATATGAAGTGGGAAAACAATAGAAATATCAATTTTATGCACTAAGAAGTCTCCAAGAAGACAAAAAGTTCATTCAGGATCTGCAGCTGTTGGTGTCAGAGTGTCTCCCATCAGAGAGGTCGTACTGATCTGACCTGCAGGGAGGCGGGACAGGAAACAGTAAAACTAAAGTTTGTTCATAACCATAGAGACAAAGAGCCTTTTGGAATAATGTGTTCTGACAGATTGATCACAGACAGAAATGGAGTAACAGGAGACGTGTTTAGTGTTTCCTGGAAAGGAAGCTCAGGCCAGCTGTGAAGCACAGGGGTGGCAGTATTATGGTCTGTTGGTAATGTGAGACTATCGAGGCTGAAGTTAAGAGGCTAAAAAAGCAAACTTCTGGTATGTCGCCTTTATCTATCCAGACTGAATCTAAAAGGATCAGGTTTTGCCATCAGATGAACTTTTGTCACATGAAGTGTAATACCAAGCAGCAACCAGCAGTGACGTCGCCCGTTGGTTCATGAACGGCCCATATGAAGTCTTGGGTTCAGAATTTGGCCGTCTTGCTAGTTTGCTGCGGTTTGGAGCAGGAAGTGACCATATTTGGACGAGCTGGGGGAGGAGCGAGTGGTGGATCTGACTGATCTGATTGGAAACCTGACAATACTACGTCCCTTAAAAACATAGCTTTTTGATGCTTATTTTCAAATCATTAATGGAACATTTTCAGGTGGACCTCCTGAAAACTAATAAGAAGGAGTGACTTTAGCTAACAACACCAAAATAACTCGTGGAGAAATTTTATTGACAAAGAATTTTATGAGAGAAGTTGAATGGGAGTCAAGGGACCTGGAGGCTTTTTGGAGCCGACCTCTAGTGGCACTTGGTGGTATTGCAGCTGAAGATACTTCAGCAGCAGAAGATACCCAGAAACTACGTCCACTCTTATATTCAGTCTATGTGTAATACTGAGTTTGATCCAATACCTTTTGTGGGTGACATCCATGAAACAGCTCCACATACGGCCATGTTAATATTAAATACTTTTTACAGCTTCCTGCATTAAGAAAATATTATTTGAATAACAAGTTAAAGGATTTACTGCTGTGCCTTCAGTCTTCCTCCTGAAGAACAACAAAGTATTTTGTTCATGAGGATCTTTCCTTTGTTTTGTTTTTTTAATTTGTTTCACAGTATACTCTGATAAACTGATGTATCATTAACTACCTGGTGATCCAGATCACATAATCCAGATCAGTAATCGCATGCTGAATGTTTTGGCTGAACTCACTGCAGCTCTTTGGAACAATGTGTTCATATAAAGCAGCTTTGTGTCCCTGCTCACAGTTAAGTAACTTGTTGGCACCTGATGTGTGTAGAATTTTTAATCAATCCGGTAATCTCATTAAGATTAAGATTCTCTTTTGCAAGAGACTCACAGAGCGGAGCCGCAAGAAAACAATAAGGTCTTGTAGATACACTTAACATCACCAGCATGACCGCGGCACACAGAGACAATCTCAGACATCACTGGAGAGACTGGAAGGTCAAAGGTCAAAGGTCAAAGGAGGCCAGTAGGGGCTGGTATTCAGGCCAACGATAAACTGCAGCAGGTTATGTGAATGTAGAGGAGATATAATGGATATAATGGATGACAATCACTTTCCTGTCCCCAAAACACTTTCAGACTTTATTCCCATAAAGAAACTCATTTTCATCTTGTTTCTGTGCCTTCAGCTCCACATGCTGGATAAACAAGAAACTGCTGTCTGGTAAAAAATTCTGTTTTTTTATAAGGCTGGAAAATTTCCATTTCAGCGATGATGATGATCTGCTGAGAGTAAAAACTAGAATCAGAAAGCCTTTATTGTCATTGTAAACTCTGCATACAACGAAATTAGGAGCGCTTACTCGTCTTTGGTGCGTAGAAAATACAAATCTATTAAACACAGGACAAACCACAAACAGTCTCTAAAATAAATATACTACTGTATATGAGTGTCAGCATAAAATGTTGCTTTGCAGGGAATTAAAAATATTGATACTGCACATGAGTCCATAAAGTGCTGGAAGAGTGGCAGCGTGAGTGAGTGAGTGAGTGAGTGAGTGAGTGAGTGAGTGAGTGAGTGAGTGAGTGAGTGAGTGAGTGCTTGTCACAGTTTGTGTGAAAATAAAAGTCTCTCAGTGTTCGTGTGAGTTCAGAGTGGTGACGGCGTCGGGGAAGAAACCGTCTCAGAACCCAGAGGTGTGTGTTTTGGCCCGCTAGTGAGCAACAGTTGAAACAGGCGGGATGTGTGGACTAAATGCATAAAAAAACCTTTGAAATATTCCTTGCAGATCTGCACACTGACAGAGTGTCATCTCTGCAGCACGTGACAGAGACAACCGAGGATCTGCACACTTCTCTACTCAAGTTGATCAGAAACCTGTGTAATCGTGTGAGGAAAACGATGAAGAGCTCATTCAGTGTGTGGGAGACAAGAAGACTCCAGCAGCTGTCTGTACATCTATGACGTTTAATATTAGTTTTCATATTGGGCCCGGTTACTGTAGTGATCAGCTGGGACAGCCTGAAATCAGTGCAGAGCTGTTAGGAACCGGACCCAGTTTCACTCCAGCCGAGGCTGCAAGCGACAGTCAGCTGCTAAAGAGGTGGAAGTGGCACAGTTTTAATGATTAAAAAGTGTTTTGTTGATTGAAAAACGGGGTGATCATTTCTTTTATAATAAGATAAATTTAAGTTACGAGTGAAACATAAATCCAGCATCAGCTCAGAGACCTGCTCGGTGTGTGTGGTTGAGTCTGCCTTCATTTCATATCTCACACAAGCTGAACTGAAGGCAGTATAGAAACCTGCAGACAGGAACTGGGAGGCTGTGGCTCAGTCGGAAGAGTGGGTTGAACACTAATCGGAAGGTTGGTGGTTCGATCCCCAGCTCCTCCTGTCCACATGTCTAAGTGTCCTTGAGCAAGACACTGAACCCTAAGTTGTTCCTGATGATGTACCATCGGCGGTGTGTGAATGATGGCAGCACCTTGCGTGGTGATCTATCTCATTAGTGTGTGAATGGAAAACCATGTTAAAGCGCTTTGAGACCGAAAGGTGATAAAGCGCTATACAAGTACAGACCATTGAACTGGTCCTGTTCATTACCTGGAGTTACTCCATCCTCTCTGTGTGCGGTTTCCACAGGAACAAACGAAGGTCCGGCCTCACAATGATTAACCAGCACCACCGCTCCACCTCCACCCACACTGCACACCACCTACACAGATGAAGGGAGGACTTTAAAGGCAACCTGAGGATTTTGAACCAGCTGTGTATCATTGTATTGTGAGGAGTATTTGCAAATGAACACCCCTGCTGCCTCACCCCGAAAAGTTTTTTTATCGTGTTCGAATGTAATACGATTTTTTTTTAATACAATTAACTATGGAGCTCAAACTTTAATCCAAAAGAACAGAAAATTTAAAAAAAAAAAAAAAAAAAAGTTTAATATGTATATTGAAATTCTCTTTACTGTCCATTTTTGTTACAGGAAAAAACAATGACCGCACCATCATGGAAAAATGTAAATCGACCAAGTATTGGTAAAAGGCTAAAAGAAATAAATACCTATTATATCAGCAGAAAACAAAAGTTCTTTACAAAGAATGGGTCCATTATTATTATTATTGATCCCTTAAACAGATTTAAAGAGCGTTCTGGGTCAGTGGACAATTTTGGAGATGACTGAGATGTGAGGATGAAACTGGTCTTGATGAAGACTAACTGCAGGAAAAACATTTATATGTTTTCACGTATTTAAGTTTTTTTTCTTATTTTCTAGTTGCATTGTGTATGTTTGTTGACACGTGACATTTCATTCAGATACAAAAAATCAAACCTCAGCTTTAGTTTCAGCGCTCCACAAACATGTTTTCAGGGGAATCAAAGCTGTGTGTGAACATCAGCGACAGCAGGGAAGTTGTTCTGGAGAGCAGCAGCTTCCTCCGGTTGCCACGGACACCATGCCTTTTGTATGACTCATGAAGATCCAGCAGCTGCATGATTCTTTTTATTAGTCTTCATTAATTCATTGATCGGTCGATTATCTCCTTGCTGAGTCGATCAGCTGTTTGTTCTTTAAAATAATGTAAACCTTCAACCAGTTTCCCAAAGATGAAGCCTGAATGTTGTTTTGTTCCGGCCGACAGTCGACAACCAAAACATACTGAGTTTATTATCGACTCTAAATCTTCTGGTCTTCTTCGAGAGACGTGTTTCACAGCAGCAGGTGGATCTTGTGAACAGTAAATGGACTCCAGGTTCTCTCAATCCTGACTTCAATTAGAACATATCACATACTTTTTACAGCCTACTACGTGAATTGAATGATGCCTTCAGAAGAGACAAGATTAAACTATAATTTGTATGTTATTACTTGTAGCTAAAATAACTTATGTTAGCTCATAATTATAAGTTACATGAAGATCGGACCATATTTTGAGACATAAATGCAGCTCGCTTACTTTTTCTTGCCAATAGAGCTGGTTAAAGTGTAATAACTCCATATTTATGTACATATGCAGCTGTGTGGGACCGTGAGGACGATGTCCGACATGTTTGCTGATCCTGGGCCAGCAGTTCTCTTCTCAGTTTACTGACTACAGTCTCACATGTAGGCTCATTCTGTTTCCGTGTCTACTTTCCTGTGAAATGAGTTTCCCTCACATTGCTTCACAGACCGGGAGGCAGACATGAGGTGGGTTCCCTGCAGAAGTGCTGAGGAGGGAAACAGACGGAGAACTTACAGGCTGTGTGATGTGAGATGTGACTCCAGTCGGTCCCTCCTGAAGCTGCTGATGGTCCACGGTCACACAGGTGTGTGAGTCACCCTGGAAATACACAAGGAAAACTCACACACAGTACACGTGAACACACACACAGGATAACTTCTGCGTTCTTCCACGGAAGCGGTTCTGTATCGATGAATGTCGGGACTAACCGGCATCATGCTGCAGAGAATGGGGTCGTCAGCAAACCAAGAAGCACAGACGGAGCTGGGATGGCTGTTGTCTGCTGGACCGGGCGCTGGGCTGAGGAAACCAAGATCAGATCAAGTCACTCCACCGTTCCTTTCCCAGAGGTCTGTACACACTCAGGTATTAGTCCGAGCCCCGACTCATTCAGGTGATAGCCTCCTAGATTTTCGTTTCAATAAATGTCTGTTATATCCATACACTGTTTAAAATCGGTGGGCGGGGCATAGTGTTGGTTCTCCATCCACTGACAGCTGGCTCCTCCCCAGCTCAACCAAATATGGTCACTTCTGGTTCCAAAATAGAAAGATGGCGACGGCTGAAATACTCGTTGCTGATTGTCGCTGAATGAGGCGACACAGCGGTGATCGATCTGTGGCCCACCGATGAAAGCTGCTGCATCTGCAGTATTACGGACTGAACGAGTTGAGTGTCTGTGGTGACGTCTTCCGCCAACCGGCAGTAGTTGCACCTCCAGAGAGAGGGGGAGGAGCTAACACTGACATCACATCATCACATCGGCGACACTGTTTGGAACTCTGGGAAGTGAAGTCCAAACACAGCTGCAGTTACCACTTCCTGCCACAGGTGTCATTAAAGAGAGCAGAACGGAGAGATCTTTGAGTGTGTAGCTTTAAAGTTTTCACTGTTCCTGCCTCCACAACGCTGTCAGTACAATGATGAGGTGCAATAATGATGTTAATACTGAAACTAAATCATGCAAAGGACAAAATAGTTCAAAAGACGCTGATCAGAACAAGTATTTTCTCATTGGATGGAGACAATATGTCTGACTGGTTCGAGACTTTTTGTGTTACTTTGAAGGACTCAGCGAGCTACAGTGAGCGTCGCACGTGATTGGACGAGGACTTACCCGGTGAGCAGCTGATACTGGCTCGGCTGGGGCTCCAGGAGGTAGTCCGGGTACGTCACCTGACACTGAGCGGACTGACATGGACAGTGGAATCTACGATCAATACATCCGTATTAGTCCAGGTCGACGTCTAAATGGACGGTACTTACACACGTGAACATTTCTTTAATAAAACGGGAGTCATAAGAGGAAACATGAGCAAATCGTACACGATGAACGACAGAACAGCTGACCGAATGGACGATACCTGTAGCTGAGAGGGTTCAACATGTCTGTGAGGACAATGTGCTGCTGAGGATGGGGTGCGATCCCGGGCAGACTGGGCTGCGGAGGGGGGCCCGTCCACACAGGAGCCCCCTGCAGGTGGACATCACCGTCTCTCTCCGGGCAGCAGTAGTGTGAGGAGGCCTCAGCGGCGTCGCTGTATTCCTGTTGATACTGTGTCGTGTTCAGATCGGTCATCTGGATGTTCATCCTGCCGGCGGGGAGGACATCTGTCTGATTCAGAGGAACACATGAAGATCCAGACAGAATTCAACTGTTGAGTCTGAGGAGTTCTTTGTCTGGTGGAGACCATGTGCTGTGTTCACCCTCTGACTAGTTGAACTCACCATGAATTATATTCACATCAGAACCGACGTTCTTCACTTCTCACCTGTTAACAAACTAAGTTTGGAGAGGAAATGTCCAGCCTCCACGTCTCCCTCTACACCGACCACACACCTCTCCTTCACCTCAGATATATCCTGGACTTTTGGGACATCTTACATTTTACTTCTTGTCAAACGCACTCAACGTCTCTGCAAACATCGACTGATGTGTGAACAGGACGTCTTTCTGATGGCTCATCATGATGCTTCATTTTGAATTTGGAGCTCTGGGAGCCTCAAAAAGTGAGTGACACTTACAAGCGAGTTTTAGACAGAGCGCCTTGACGACAAGAAGAAAGACTGAGGAGTCATAAAGGTCAGAAAATAGAAAGTTTTATATACATCTACGGGAGATCAGTCTTTTTCAAAACCAGAGTCAAAAACACTTAAAACTTAAAATACAAAGTCCAACAAAATAAAAAATAAAAATAAAATGTATGTAACATTTTTATTAAAATGTTTTGATCAACTTCAGAAACATTAAAAAAGACCAAATGGGTTCAGGTGACAGGAAACAAATAACAATGATAATACAACTCTACCGTTGTTTCCTCATTTTAATATATGATCATCAAAGATGGTTTTGGTCGAAGTCAACATGAGGTTCGTTTGTTTCTACTAAACTCACCGACAACGGTCAAGTTAACTAGTTATCCATTAACCTGGTTTAACGTCAGACTAACGTTAAAGTTGATGAGCTTGGCTAATGTTTGCTCATGTACGAGTGTTAGCTGAAGTGTTTTATAAATTGTAAGTGAGAGGCAGCAGAATAAAGTCACAGATTAACGTCACGTTACCTGGACGTCGGTTCTCTCTTTAGTGACAAATAATAAATCAGATAATAAATTAACAGATGTAACTCCGGTTTGAGCTTCATTCAGCTGAGGAGCGCTCGTTTTATAACACTTATCAGAGAGCACGGTGGAGGGCGGAGACACCGCCTATCAGCTCCGACGACCTGAACGACGCCCGCTTTCACAGGTAAACAAACTGAGCGCACAGTTATTGTGCCCAACTGACAGTCTACTGCGTTCACTGACCATCTAAAGTGTCGTAATCATGAACATCTAGCAAGTAAAACAGGGAGGGCGGGATAAACCAGAGGAAATCCAACTTTGGGTTTCATGAGTAAAAGCATGAACGTTGTTTATTGAAAACGGGTTTTTTTTCCAGGTTCAGTTCTTGTTGTTTTGGCTTTGATGAAGTTTGTTCTTTGTAAAACTATTCATTTGATTGAAAGGGACATGATGTGTAAGGGCTCCTAAAAGCAGAAAGTCAAAAAAAACCACTTCCTCCTCTTAAATCTGCTGTTTCATCCCGAAATGTGTTCATGTGGTCATTAAAACTTAACGGCGATGTGCTCTGAATTATTAGATTTCCGAGAGGAAGTGAATGCAGCATCCCTCCTGCCTCGCGTGGTGACGTCACCGAATGTATATAAGCCTGAGCTTCAGACCCGGCGGCTGGCACTTCGTTGTCCGGTTCTCGTCGTTGCGGTGACCCGGTGACACCATGAGCGCGAGCGCGAGCGTGTGTTCTTCCGTGCTGATAACGGGCTCCAGCAGAGGGCTGGGGCTGCAGCTGGTCAGACAGCTGGCTAAAAGCAGCAACCGACCCGCCACCATCATAGCGGCAGCCCGGAACCCGGCCGGCGCCCCGGTGAGAACCCTGCACGTGCTGACGGGTGTTTTGGTGCTCATCAGCACGGTAGTTCATTTAGTTAATGGTGGAGGCGCCAGGCTCGTTTTCCTGTGCTGCTTCGTGAGTGGTTGTGTCCGGTACCGACCGGTCTGTCCGGTACCGACAAGGTCGCACCTGCTCGCGTGTTGACGAGAATATGACCGGACACCAAACTCTGATGATGTCTTCATATAACCAACTGTCTCCGAACTTGTCCCTGTTGTTCAGTGACTTTGGTGAACTCGGTGTAATGTAACACGTCTGAAGACGTCACCGACCGGAATGTGTCCTGTTATATCGGTGTGCACCACGTGACCTTCAGGGTTGTCCGAGTTCAGCTGAACCTGGTCGCTGACCCACCTGGACATCCCGTGAGCCCTTAGGACCCTAATGAGCTCCATGATGAAATTCAGACTGACCCTCTTCAGATGACAACCTGATGAGGTTATGATGTCACAAAATGATTTCTGTGACTCCCACAGATCCTGAGCTGGAACAGGAGTGACCTGCTCTCAAAGTGCTGCACTGACATCCCACACTGAATCAGCACAGTCCACGTGAATAAGAGTGACACACCAGTGCACGCTGTTGAATTTACCTCACATCTTCCTCGTCTACCAAAGCTCCATAAAAATTCGGTTGAAGTAACTGTGAACGACTCACCAAGTTTCACTGCTCATATTTACTTTTGTCGTCTGGACCTTCTGACTGTGCACACGTTATTCTCATCTTCTAAAACACTCTCTAAATGTTTTCAGAGTAAACCTGATCAGAACATTTAGAGGAAGTCAGCTGGAATCACCGAGTACATGTCGCATTAATCAGAATCATTTCCTTCTTCATGCAGCACCTGCAGGAGCTCAGTGACACGTACCCAGGAGTTCACATCGTCACACTGGGTGAGTCTGCATCTTCTGAAGATGTGTGGTATCTCACACACACACACACACACACCCTGTGTTCTCTGATTTTCAGTGTCCTTCTGTAACTTGCAGCCTGTAACTTTTTTTAAACCTCTATTTAAACACTGTTTTTCACACCGCCATCTGATTGGTCATTTGTCATGTGACATCTTCTCTCCAGACTGTCAGTCACTGATGCACCGTATTTATGATTAGTCGATGATAGTCCTGTTTCCATTTCCTGTCGGTTCTCCAGATGTGGACAGTGAGCAGAGCATCAGCTCAGCGCTGCAGGAGGTCCACAGCATTCTGGGTAATAAAGGCCTCAACTGTCTGATTAACAATGCCGCCATAGGACGCACTATTGACATAAACGCTGTGACCCCCGAGGACATGATGCAGATGTTCCAGGTCAACAGTGTGGCGCCGCTCTTCGTCACGAAGGTAGGGAGACGAAGGAGTTCAACATTATCTGTACTAAGGGGTGGGGCTTAATCTGAAGTTATTCAAGTCTTCAATGGATATGGGTTGCTCTGAAATTTCTAAATTTATTAGAAAACTATATACATGACAGCCCCATAATTGAGCTTGAGCGTAAGAGAACTATTTAAAGAACAAGTTTTCTTTTATTTATATAAAGGAATATATATATATATATATATATATTTGTTGTTTTACAATTTGTTGTTGTTGGCATTCAGATAGATAAAAAAAAATCCACACCTCACCTGGGAGTTGTGTAAAGAAATGATCTTTGACATGCTCGAGGCAAAGCTGACACTGACACGCTGCCCTCTAGTGGACTGACGGGAGTATCGCACACTTCGCTGTGATGCTGGGTTGGATTACATGCAGATGTGTTTCTGGAGCACTTGACAGGACAGGTGTAATCACAGGGCCAGATGTTACAGACGACAACATGTCTGTGGTGTGAACATTTAAGGAGATCAGTGAGTGATATAACATTAGTAAAACTTTGACCTGAACTACTGCTCTACTTAACCTTTTACCTTTTTGAGGTGGACACAGGAGGCTAAAGACGCCCTGCAGGACTGCTTTGAGTCCACAGACTGGGACGTGCTGTGTGGTCCACATGGGGAGGACATCAACAGCAGGACGGACTGCATCACAGAATACATCAAATTCTGTGAACACACCACCGTACCATCCCAGACTGGACACTGCTTCCCCAACAACAAGCCGTGGATCACCAGTGACCTGAAAGTTATTTTTAATAAGAAGAAAGCAGCCTTCAGGTCTGGGTACAGGGAGGAGCTCAGGAGAGTGCAGCGCCACCTGAAGGAGAAGCTCAGGGAGTGCAAGGACTCCTACAGGAGGAAGCTGGAGGCAAAACTCCAGCAGAGCAACGTCAGGGAGGTGTGGACCGGGATGAAGGAGATTACTGGGTTCAAGGGGGGAGAGAGACAACAAGGGGGAAAACTGGAGAGGTCAAATGAACTAAACTGTTTCTTCAACAGGTTTAGTTCACCACCCTCATCTGTCTCCTCCACACCTCACACCTCCCAAACATCTCTGCTGCCTTCCCCCCTCCCCCCTCTATCCCCCCTGGTGAGCTGCATGGACACAGAGCCCTCAACTTTAAAGGGCTCTTCCACCACTGACTTCCAGTACAACTCAGAGTCCTGCTATCTGCAGAAGTTCTCTGATGACTCTGCAGTGGTCGGGTGTATAAAGGATGGACGGGAGGATGAGTACAGGGCAGTAGTGGAGGACTTTGTGGAGTGGGCGGGAAGAAATCACCTGCTCCTGAACGTGGCCAAGACCAGAGAGATGGTGGTCGACTTCAGGAGGAAGACGACGGCTCCACAACCGCTGAGAGTTCTGGGAGAGGAGGTGGACATGGTTGAGGAGTACAAGTACCTGGCGTCTCCATGACAACAGACTGAACTGGAAGACCAACATCAATGCTGTCTACAAAAAGGTGATGAGTCAACTCTTTTTCTTGAGGAAATTCTGATCCTTCAATGTGTGCAGCAAGATGTTGGAGATGTTCTACCAGTCTGTTGTGGTCAGTGCATTGTACTTCACTGGGGGAGCAACATTGGAGCCAGAGACACCAAAAGACTTAACAAACTGGTTAAGAAGGCCGGCTCCATCATCGGCTACAAACTGGACAGCCTGGAAAACGTGGTGGAGAGGAGGACGCTGCACAAACTATTGGATAATCCTGCCCACCCTCTCCACCACCTGCTGCAGGGACAGAAGAGCACTTTCTCCAAAAGATTCCTCCAGCTCCGCTGTCACAAGGACAGATACAGGAGATCGTTCCTGATCCAGGAGATCGTTCCTGATGCAGGAGATCGTTCCTGATCCAGGAGATCGTTCCTGATGCAGGAGATCGTTCCTGATCCAGGAGATCGTTCCTGATCCAGGAGATCGTTCCTGATGCAGGAGATCGTTCCTGATTCAGGAGATCGTTCCTGCCGACCGCAATAAGACTGTACAATAAATCACCTCTGGCAAAATCCATCACACAACAATAACTCCCTTGCACTTGTTTTGTATGTTGTTTTATTTTAATTCATCGCACTGTAGTTTAGGTTAGTTTATTTAATATTATTTATCTTATTTTATTGTATAGAATGTGCTTCTTTTTTATGCTGCTGTAACATAAAAATTTCCCTCTGAGGGATTAATTAAGTATTTATCTATCCATCTTTTAAGAAGCTTTCAGCAGCATCTCCTGGTCTTCATCAGCAGACAGTTTCTCTGCTGTCGTCATGCAGAGTATTAAGTTTAGTGAGGTGTTTACAGGCTGAATATGAGAGCAGATGGTGACTCCGGTCTGTCTGGTAATTGTCTCCTCTGACAGATGTGAACAGAGGAAACTGCTCTGCAGACCTCGATGAGGTTGAACGCTCCAGAAAAACCTTTTAAAGCGTTGAACCGCTCTTTTGTACTCTGAAAATGTTCTGTTTCCTGATTTGACGTGTTTGATGTGATGCTCCTTGCTGATTGGCCGCTCCGCTCCTCCAGGCCTTCCTGCCTCTGCTGCAGACGGCGGCTGCAGGTCAGTCCGCGGGGATGGGCATCCACAGGGCAGCGGTCATAAACATCTCCTCCATCCTCGGCTCCATTGGAGAGAACACCGGTGCAGGAGCCAACCTCAAAAGTTACGCATACCGCACCTCCAAGGTCAGAACCGACCCAAGCCGACCCGAGGCGCTCGGGTCGAGTCCTGTGATGATGTGTTCTGATGTGTCGTTGCTCATCAGCAGTTTGTTCTGTAACTCTCGCAGGCGGCGCTCAACATGGTGACGAGGTGTCTCGCTGCTGATTTGGGGTCCGAGGGGATCCTCTGCATGTCTCTGCACCCGGGCTGGGTCAGGACCGACATGGGAGGACCCCAAGTAAGTGTTCTGCTATTTCTCTGCTTCCAAAGCTGCATTAGTAGATTTGTTTTGCAGTAGAGTGAAACATGGAAATAAAGATTTCTCATCCTAAGAGTTCCTCCTTGTGACAAAAATTTAACAATTCTCAGAATTATGTTTTCTGTGAACTTCACCTTAAAGTGAAGTGAAGAGGAGATCCTTGTGAAGATCAAAGTTGTTCACAAAGCATCTCCGCTCTGAAACTGTTCGCAGAGAGGAGGACTTTTAAGAGGTTTAAGAATTTCCAAAGAAGCGAAAATAAAACAAGGCAGGAGAAATATTTTTCAAACACTGAAAGCCGAAAGTTAATGAAACACTACAAACGACATCGTGCAGGAATGATCGTGTTCGATCTCATTAGAGACGATCGTATCGTCCACTCGGCAGAAATAAAAGGGATAAACGCACGGAGATATTCTGCAGCTGTACAGCAGAGATGACTTCAGTCTGTTCCAACCTTCATCAGCAGTGATCACACAGTTACAGCTCTTCACAGCCTCATTAACACAGAGGGCTTTTTTTGATCAACCAATCACATCTCGAGTCCACATTGTTCCTTTGGCAGTGAAACCTTTTGAACGATTGAGTCTTTTATCATTTTGACTTTGTATTTCTGATTAATGTCATAGCTTTAGCAATTTGATCCACTATCAGGACATCTTGTCACCTTCTCCCTCATTTTATGAAGTTCATCTAAAAGGGCAGTAATGATGACAGCCAGGTGTCTCTGATCTGATTGGACAGAGGTGTGATTTTATTTTCTTAGAAGTTTAGGAGCCATAATGGAGATGCGGTGCGTTGACGGGACATGACATCGTACAGTACATGTATTAGTGAACCACATAGTGTGTGTGTGTGTGTGTGTGTGTGTGTGTGTGTCTCTCGTTGTTGAGCTCTCGTTTGCGTGTCTCTGCTTCAGGCCACCCTGGGTGTGGAGGAGAGCGTCTCCGGCATGCTGTCTGTCCTCGGCAGTCTTTCAGAGACGGATCACGGAGGGTTCAAGGACTACCTCGGACACACCATACCCTGGTGAAGTCCAACATCAGAGGCTGTCGGGTGACACGGAGCTGAGCTCGGTTCCTCCTAGGACAAAAAAACAAAAATGTGACATCACCATCCTCTTCCAAAGCCTTTAACACAACTGTTACGTCCTCACGTCCAAGCCTTGAAGATGTTTGACAGACAAACTGCATATGCCGATGATCATGTGTGACTCAGGTCTGAGCTTTGAGCTCCATCTGTTCTCTAGATGTGGATTTTTTTTAAACTGATGTCTGTGACCTGATTAACTTCATTACAAAGATACCTTTATCTCTGTGTTTGAGGTGAGTTTATTGGTATATCACATTTCAACAACAAAAGTGCTTCACATAAAACCATTAACAGCATCAAAACATCAGGCAAAAGAAAAGGACATTTAAAAACTGATTAAAATATAAGAACTAAAGTTATCTAAAAATAGGATGGAGTTTACAGTTTAAGACATGAAATGCAAGAAAATAATCAACATCCCTAAATCTGGTTCAGTGAAAGGCAGCGAAGAGAGAAATCTTTAGTCTTGATTTAAAGGATCGGAAGGTCTCAGCAGACCTGCAACTTTCTGGGAATTTGGTCCAGATATGTAGAGCATAGAAACTGAATGCTGCTTCATTTTTAGTTCGAACTCTGAGAACAGAAAGGAGACCAGCAGACGTCCTGATGGGTCATGATGGTTCATAAAGTAGCAGCAGATCAGAAATGAACCATTTAGTGTTTTATAGACCAACAGCAGGATTTTAAAGTGGATTCTTTGTTGGACAGGAAGCTGGTGTAAAGACCTCAACTGGAGTGATGTGATCCACTTTCTTGGTTTCAGTGAGCAGCAGCTGTCCGACTGACTTTTTACAGAGACCCTTAAACACAGTTACAGATGGACAAGTTTTTCCAAATCCTGTTGAGACATAAATCCTCTAATCCCCAATATATTATTTAGGTGATAGTAGGCCAACTTTGAAATTGTTTTAATATAGCTGTTCAGATTGAAGTCTGAATCCATGACTACATCTAGGCTTCTGGTTTGGTTTATGTTTTTTAACGTCAGTGATTGAAGCTGACTTCCAGTCGTTCTTCCTTAGAACAAACACAATTACTTCTGTTTTTATTTTATTTTTTCAATGAAGAAACATTTAAGACATTTATAGCTTCTTTTAAATGCTTTAATGCAGAGTTTTTACAAATCTTTGAATGGTTTTAAACAAACTCAGCAATATTAAAAAGAGATGCTTTTGTGATTCAGAGTCATTATTTTTAGATAAGTGTGATAATTATGATAAAATGAGTCAGTTTTTAATGATAGTAAATTAAAATGTTCTTTTCACTTTGGTTAATATGAAAACAAAGACTCATTTTAATGTTTTTGAAGAGAATTTTTCCGTAATAACGAATCAAATACAGATGTTCTGTTTTATAAGACAGATACTAAAGAACTTGTGATGAACAATGTAAATAAATCCCAGTTGTGCCATTTGTTAGTTTATTTCACTCCACTCTGAAACCAGATGAACAGGTGATGATGATACAGAGATGTTTGTGAACAGACTTCACAGTGATAATCAGTCAGACTCTGACTCAGTGGACATCAAGTTTTATTTACAGGAGCACAAAGGTGGGATTTTTTTTTTTTTTTTTTTTTTTTTTGCGGGGGGGGGGACCATCAATCGGAGTTGGATCTTTGGAACCAAAACAAATCCACATCGTCGAAGTGATTAGAGCTACAGTGGTGGGACATTAAGGTACAGTGTAAGCCCACACAGGAGAAACATGGACTCAGCAGAGGGACGAACACTCTTCAGGGATTGGTCAGTTCGTCTGATGTCATGGAGGGAGGCAGGCTGTCCAGGGCTCCCATGTCTGAAACCACACACAGACATGGATGTGAACATGACTGTATCAGGAGGGGTTAGTCACCATCTCCAAAGCTCTCATATACTTCCAATATGATACATATTCATATTTACAGAGTCCTTCTGTCCTGCTAACAACAGGTCCTATGGAGGGCAGCATAATGTTAGATAGTTCCTGTGTTCCAATATCCACACTATTTATTATGTCCCAGTACATAGTATGTTAAACGTAGGATGCCAAAAGTACCAGGATGTTCGACTACAGCCGGTCGTATTTTACAGTCTGCGGGGCAGCATGCTACTCTGGCTGTTCTAACCCACAATCCTTTGCACGGCGGAAGATACGGGGAGAGGAGGGGGAGGGAGTGATGCCTGCCTGCCTGCCTGCCTCCTGGTCCATTATTCCCACTTACATAATCCCCTAATGGTCATCTGCAACACATGTTAACTGATCAGTAGTTTTTTAATATCGAATGTTCTTGGAACAGAAGTGAGAAGCATACCTTTAAGTTTGAGGTAGGACAGGAAGTCGATGACAGTGTGGATGATCTCTTCATCTGTTATTCTCAGAGATCCTGTGGAGGCACAGTGACAGCGTACAGCCTGTTATCATGTCATGTAGGACAGTGTGAGGTTTGACAGGAGCTCATTATAAAACATACAGATATCAGGTATCAACAGTAGGAACCCTTTAACCAGCACAAAGAAAAATGAAAATAATCCCCCATTCTAATTAATGATGGATTATTTTTCAGATGAAACTCCAGAAAACTAATAAAAAAGAAGCGGCTTTATTTAGTTAATAAACTGTTTCCCAGCCGACTGGTGGTTTGTTCAGAGTTAAAGTGTAGTAGCAAAGAGAGGAAGATCATCCGGTGTGTGTGTGTGAGACAGACAGACCTGTTCTGAAGTCCTCCTCCTGGCCCATGTCCCTCTTTCCAGCCAGACCCGCCTTGTCTCCTAGTGTCCTGTGTCCATCTATCCCATCTGGACAGTGAGGAGTGATCACAGTCGACACAGTCATGCAAACAGCAGTTGGGTCAGTTGAGCATGTGATTAAAATGCTTCAAGCCCTAAACTCACTTCACTTAAGTTCACTTAAAATTCAGCAGCTTCAACATCTTGATCAAACTACAATGTGAGTTTTACATTTTACTTTGAAAGATAATCCTCTACAGCTGCTCCAGCTGTTTCCAGACTTCAGCTGTGAAGTATTTTTTTTTAATATTTACTGAAACAGATTTGTATTTATTTTTTGACAAAATAAAATAATTGGAGATTATCAAGATGAATTAAAATAAGAGAAAACATACACCTTCTCTAAAGATCCCACTGTTTCAGAGGCATCATCCATTAGACACACATACATACACAGTGCACACCTCAGCCTCACTCTTGTAGGAAGAGCTACAGGACATTGTTTACACTTGGATATTTCAGCATGGTGTTTGGTTTGTAATTGTTTGGTTCAATTTCCAAACGGGTGCGGACCACCTGCAGGGCTTGGCTCATGGAATTGCAGAACAGAACAGATTTGACCGACAGAAGAAATAAAAAAAGAAGCACAATTTCAGATAAGATGGAGTGCAGTTTGAACAGAGGAGGAAGAGCACGGGAACGATGAGGATGATGAAGACGAACATGGAACAACAGACACGCAGAGTGATCGGAGGGTCATTGTCTGACGTCGTACACTTTCTGTATGTTCTAATCACCTGGTTTAAGAAGTTCATAATCAGTGAGCAAACTGTTCTTTTCTCTTTGTGCTCTCCTTTCACCCCAATGCTCTGAGCCTGGTTCTGTCAGGGGGGTTCTTTCTGTTAATAGGAGAGTTTTTCCTCCCTTAAAGGGAAGTTTAAGTTTAAGTCTTAATTTACGTGTGAAATGTTGAAATTCCTCTGTGGTGTTGTAAAACTTCTGTTTGTAAGGACTTTGGTATTAGTGCCATGAAATAACCTGTGTAGTGATTTGGCACCATATAAATAAAATTGACTTAATTTGTACCGTAAATTTGTGTGAAATATCAGCATATTTGTGATAGTTGTTTTTTTTTATAGAAAGATGTATTTAAGAGATGAGTCAGATGAAATGGAGTCTGCTGCTGAAACATTTGAGAAATGTGTAAAAAAAACAAAAACAAAAACCTGTCAAGTGTTTTTATCTTAGATGATTAATTCTGGGTTAAATTTAATAATACTGCAGGTGAACTTCACGCGAACAGATAAAAGCAATGACAAGAACCATCCGGACTGCACTCACTCTTGCCTCCGCTGGTCATTAGTTCATGAAGACGATGTCTATTCTGTAACTTTTCAGGACTCTGTCTTTGTGTTTTTAAGGTGAAACACCTGCACTGAGCAGCACTTTACTCTGAGTGGTCCTCATGTGACCGAAGAGGATGGACGAGAAGTGGCTGCAATTGTTTGACTCATCTTGGGGGTTAAGCTGAAGTAGTGCTCGAGCTCGTACCTGCTCGCTTCTGTGTGTGTGTGTGTGTGTGTGTGTGTGTGTGTGTGTGTGTGTGTGTGTGTGTGTGTGTGTGTGTGTGTGTGTGTTTGTGTTGAAGTGTAATTTGAAACACCGGAGCGATCCCCCCTAGCTGGAAAGAAATTATGCCTTTTAATGGTTTTGTCTTTCAAGTATAAACTGCTCCTCCAGTCGCTGTGAGCCCGTCGTGGTTTCTTTACTGTAATAAGTGGTGTATCTCGTGGTACAATAAAAGAGTATGTTTTGTAATATATTTTGTTGGAAATATAAATCTTCTCATTTCAGTTCTTGATAACTTAAAGGGCTCAGTGAAAAAACAGCTTCATTGCGTTACAGTGAAAACCAGGACCGTGATAAAATTATACATATATGACTGAAGTATCAGTTTAAGAAACTTGAATTTGTCCCACAGAGGGACAGTTGGGGACAGATGCTTGTTGGATATAATCTCTGCAAATCCTGTGCAGCGGTTTTGTTGTGTGTGCTCATGATCAAAAGAGCTGAACGTTAAGTGTGTTTCATGATTTTTAAAATGTCTCAATACATCATTCAGACTCGTTTTTACCATCACAGTGAACCAACAGCAGCCAATCTGCACTCATTACAATGCAAACACTTCAATCCATGAAAAGAAGCTTTAAATCACAGCGCAAAGGCTTCAGTAACTCACTTACTACCTCACTGATCCTCCAGCCTTCCTCTGGGTGAAACAATGAACACGATAGTTCAATAAATCCTCACCTGTTTCTATAATAGGACATTTTTAGTTTAAGTTTCAGTAAAACCTCCCACTTGGCAAAAAATAGCTGAAGTGTCAACAACTTGTAGCAAAATTGCTGAAAAGCAACCTGCACTGGCATGAAATACACGAGTAACACTCAAGGAGCAGTGAAGGAGGATTCAGAGATATCTAGTAATGTTACACACACAGGAGCGCACACGGTTAATTTGTGGCTCGTGTCTGCGGTTGTGTAACCGCTGGGGAAGCCTGCTATTTTCAACAATCACACTAGATTATTGTTCAACAGTTTTTTTGTCCCATTTCAGTCCCAACACATTCCTGTGAACATTTCACAAGAAGAGCCTTGTTAAGAAATGAAGGCTTTCTGAAGAAGTGCTGAGTTGGTAATTTTCCCAGGGCAAACGGTCGCAGATCAAAGCAAGGCAACGAGCTGACATCGTAATTTAATGAATGCACTTTAAATGTCAAAGCCACAACTTTGACCAGCTCTCTTGCAGGACACATTAGAGATGACTGGATCTTTAAGCACTTAAAAAAAATTGATTTTACACTAATAAAAACATCAATATGAATATTATATTCTATTTCCTGGACCTGTCATATAATCTCAGTCACTACAGTGTAGCTGTCATTGCTCCTCATATCTTATTTGCTTACTATCCACACCGGTTAACAAAGGTTATTTAGTGTGTTGTGACTAGTTTGCCATGCAAGTGAAACATTTAATGTGAAAGCTCAGAAGATGGAGGAACAAGAGGTTTGACTTTCTTCCCAGTCTGCTGACGGACACACACACGCGGTTGTAAACCCACCTTTCCTTACTAACACACACTCATGACATCAACATGAATTCTTAAAACACAGACAGAGACACAGCGCTGGGATGCTGAAGCACAGACAGCAGCGGGAGGACGGGAGTCCTCCCCTGATGAGTGACACGAGCAGCTGAACGGCAGGATGTGTGGACAGAGCAATTCGTGGTGTGACACCAAGGCCCTGCAGTGGCCGTATGTTTCTATCTTACATGGAGCGACCAGCTCGTCTCTGCCTCTGGCACTGGGAGAATCCTTTATCTGAATTAGGTGATCAATACGACCTGAAACACAGGATGAGGCAGGAGCAACCTTTACCTGGGCTTCACACACACACACACACACACACACACACACACACACACACACACACACACACACACACACACAAAGGGACAACATTTCCAGGGTTCCTGTTCTGGGCTGACTCAAACCCCACAAATTGCTAAGAACATATACACGCACACACACACACACATGTGGACACCCAGTGTTCACTTCATGTGTCCTCTAAAGGTCATCTTTAAATTACATGACATTAGCTGACACAGTGGAGACAGTGGACAAGTGGACATGTGGACACGTGGACAAGACACACAACAATAGCACCGAATCACAGGAGATCAGCTCCATCGTGTCTTTGTTAGCCATTTTACATGGGCAACACTTTCTAGTGTGTGTGTGTGTGTGTGTGTGTGTGTGTGTGTGTGTGTGTGTGTGCAGGCAGTCTGGACTTACGGGGACCTAGCAGGTAGCCGGCACTGTTCAGAGTCCAGCCACGTTTCTCCTTCGCCTGCAGGATGCAGAAACACACGCGATCAGTTCGCGGACAAACATGATGATTGTTTTAATGAGAGTTTCTAAAATGTGTGTTGTTTTCCTCAGGTGTGTCTTAAAACTTGTCAGATATGAAATATACTGATCCACAGATGAATCCCATAAATAAATGTAATATTGTACGCTCTCCATCTCTCCTACATTTTACATCCTTATTGATAAAGTCTACCCATCAGTACTCTGCAGCGCCTTTCAAAAAAAATATACCGACATTTCCATCCACACAAACACACATATACACACACACACAGGTGAACCAGCCAACAGACACATTTACACCGGAGTGTCTGTTATTATATGACAGATACAGATACAGATGTGGTCAGATGTTTGCATACACTCATTCTGAATGTCACCTCAATGTTAAGAGTTCACTGATTTCTTTGAACGGTTCTTTTCTGAGTGAACGGCATGCGTCTGAAGAACAGCACATTACAAGTTACTGAGAGGTGGAGCCACTTTTCCACTTTAATGTCTGTAAGAAGACACTAAACTGTCTCCCTCAGCTGAGAGGAAACTGGCTCGGCTGTTCAGGAACAACCAAAGAACCACCGCAGAACAGAAACACTAGTCTAGTCTAGTTGTACACTGCCGAGGACTGAGAGGCTGCCACCACAGAAAACAGGCCCTGCTCCAAAAGAGACACCTTTTGACGTTTGTAGCCGACCACATGGCCACAATGACCTGAGGTGTGTTTGGAGGAGTAAAGGTGAGGCCTTTAACCCCCGAAAACACTTTACCAACTGTTAAGCACGGTGGTGGTAGCATCATGCTCTGAGGCCGTTTGATGCACAAGGTGGACGGAAAAATATAACGTGAACAGTTGAATCTTGGACACTGACCCCAAAACACTCATCAAAGCTGGGAGTGGGGCGGAAAGAGCAGGCGAACGTTAAGCTTTTGAACTGATCTTCCCAAAGTCCTGTCCTCAACCTGGTCAATATGATATGTGGACTGTGTTTAAACGTCCAGTCCACGCCAGGAAACTAACAAATTTGATTGAACTCTTCTGCTGAGAAGTCGTCAAATATCCGAACCAGAATTCTGCCACAAGCGCATTAATGCAACCTAAAGCGCGTTGGTCAAAGTCCAACTTGCCAAAAGACGTTTAACTAAATGTATGTATAGTTTAGATCTTGTGTGGCTTCCAGAAAAAACATACATGATGATTTGTGCTCCAAATTCGTGTTTTTGTTCTAATAAAGATGCATGTTGTACACTCGTTCTGCTCCAGAAAAACAACCGTTTTAAAGACATCACTGAAATCCCAAATATGTTCATGACATTCATGATGAGTACACGTCCAACCACAACTGTTTAATGTCTGGTGGTTTAGTGTGTTCTCTTCATTTCTGGGATCTTTGCACTCGTAAAAAGACTGAAGTAGATCTGGTGTCATTATGAAAAAGCATATGGATGTTCATCCATTCATCAGAAAACACTGAGCAGCTTCATTTAACAAATGTTAAATGAAGCTGCTCAGCTCCACCGGCCACCTCGTGCACATATATATCTCTCTTTTCAATCCATTCTTATTGTATTTAATCTATGTAGCTATTGATTTTATTTTATTTTTGAAGTATAAAAATCTATTGGTCTATTTTATTGCTTTTCTATTATTCTATTATTATCGTATTGCTTCTGTATGCTGCTGTAGCGAAAAAATGTCCCCTCGGGGATTAATAAAGTAACTACCTAACCTAACCTAACCAAACCTAACCCTATTTTTCTTTGTTTCATAAAGTGGCTGAACACCGACTTTCTCTTACACGGATCAATGAAGAGTTATTTAATCTTTTTATAGTTTAAAACTTCCAACAACATTTTGACACCCTGTTACTGCCTCTTGTCAAATTTATTTTCACAATTGTAATTTTAATAGCCTACTTTTAATCAACATTTTTAATTTCTTATTTTGTGTTGTCTTTCTTCAAGTAAATATTTTTCTAATGTTTCTTTTTCAGATTTTGAGATTTGAATTATAATATCGAGATATCAGTGAGTTGGCACTTGGCTGGATGAGACTGACACAAAACCAGATAAATTGTGTTGAATTTTGCCAACTTACCGCAATGACCAGCCCGATGGTCTCGGAGAGAGTGGCGCAAAAGATCAGCGACACGCAAAAAATCCCGAAGTACCTCTGCATCTGCGGAAGAAGATAAAGAGAAGATGTCAGCAGGGAAACAGTCTGAAAATATTATAACTGAAGATGAACACAGCAGAACAACTTTTCCATCCCTGTTTTAGTTTGTTAGACAGAAACGATCTTGACAAAAAAAAGAAAAAAAAAAAAAAGAAGCAGCGCTCATTTAAAGTGTGCAGAAGCTCCGACTCACCTTTGATGGGATGTTTCAACTCTGAAGTCTGCAGCTGAAGTTGTCTGTTGTGCTCCACACTGCAGGTTGGGATGAGACGAGGACTCCATCCACCTTTTATTGTCCTCCCAGCCCGACCCCGCTGCTGTGCGCGCGCGTCACAGCCCTCTCCCGCAGTGGAAGAGGGGGGGCAGATCACGAACAATGAAATTCAATAATATCACATAATGCCCATCATCACATTTTTCTTTGTCGCCCTCGGAGACTGGGATTGAATTTAAAGGGAAAAGTACGTCTGCGCTGTTTTTTCTGTCCTCATCTAATATGTGAGTGTAACGAGCTTAGTGCAGCTCTGTGGTCAATAAAACATCTTCAC
This sequence comes from Embiotoca jacksoni, assembly GCF_022577435.1. NCBI lineage: Eukaryota > Metazoa > Chordata > Actinopteri > Embiotocidae > Embiotoca > Embiotoca jacksoni. The sequence goes on along the minus strand of NW_027185381.1, from coordinate 3,233,661 downwards.
GTCAATGATCAGCACCAATTTTAGCTTTATGATTTGTTATGATCCCTTTCATTTCTTGCTGTCTCTCATTATGAGGCATTTTATTTAGAAAATAGCATTTTAAACATTTTAAAGCAGAAACTATGTCTGGCAAAGATGTAGAATAATGATAAGAGATAAGAAGGATAAATCCTGCTGTGTGGAGGTGGAGCAGAAGAGGCCTAAGATACAGGTCTCTAAAGCAACTATAGGCTCCAGACTCGGGACCAACAAGTTTCCTTTGTGGATCATCTTTAGGGTGTTAGGGAACCCTATGTGCGCTCAGCTCTTGGTGCAGTCGGTGCCCCGTGGCAGGAGACAGAGCAGCTGGGATTTGTTGCAGAACTGTTGTTTTAGACTGCAGGAGTTTAGCTGAGAAGGAAAAACAAGATCCAGATACAAACACGGTTTCTACATGATGAAGAGGTCGCAGGTCGACTGTCTCTAAAAACCGCTGCAGTAAATCTACATGGAGGTAACATTTAGATTTGGAGAGTATTGAATCGCCTTTGCGCAAAAGATCTTTTAAGGAACAGACGCAGCTCCCTGATACTCCCACTGTACATTTTTAATGTTGTAGTTTGTTGCCTCAAAGGTTTTCTTAACGTTTCTCAAACGTATTTGGTACAAAAACTCTCAGTATCTGAATCCCTGCACCAGAATCAACGTGCGTATTTACTCTGAACAGAAACATATTCATTTCCATCCTTAACTTCAGACTCGGGACTCAGGTGACAATGTTTCAAAGTGAAAAATGAACTGTCGAGTTCAGTTATTAAATAGATTCATGTGTTAATTACATTTTGTGTTCAACTATCTGTAGCACTTTCTAAACTTGTTCATCTTGGGTCCAGAAGTGTTGCTATTTAATGTATTTTTAAATATTTAATATCGGTTAGATGAAGACCATCCATTGCTGTTATTTCAAACACACACAGCCCCGGGAACTGCTCTTTGATTAGATCACCTTTAATAAGATTTCTACTGGGATTTTAATTTGGTATAATGCATACTTCATATATACAGTGAAAACAAAACAACAACAGCTCAGTCTTCCTCAAACGGGACTGAAAGACATCAACCTGACCGTGATTACACTGTGAACCTCGTTACAGTCTAAAACAGTGAAATTGAACAATATTTTACGGCAGTGAGGAGCCGGTGGAGGCTGCTGCTGAAGCAGGAAGGTCATCTGGCTTTACCAATAAAATATGATGTTACTTTCCTCCTCAGGCACGTCTCTGCGAAGCGAAGATATGAAACAGCGGATGAGCACAATCACCTGTTTATTGATGCTGTGCGGTTGCAGTTCATATGGAGATCACATAAAGGGATGTAGAGAACTTTTGTATAACATCACTGACAGCTAAATGTGAGAGGAGGTTAAGATGTATGGTGATTTTATCTTTGCGGAGTGTTCGGGTCCGTTTAGGTTTTATTCAGGGACCCGATGAGATCTCTGTTCAATATTATGAATTATTTAGAAATCAGGGAACTAGACGGAACTATCTCGAGACAAAAGGGGAAAGTGTTTCAATCACGTTTGCACACTGATCTTCTTGTTTTAGCGTTAAAAATGTAAAAAACTTTCTCTTCCTTTTTTAGGTCTTCATGCCAACGATAAAAGTGAAAATGCCTGTAAGACGTGGATGTAGACCTCGTTGAAGGTCCTTTGTGATCTATCTGTTATCAGTAATACATTAATAATAATCGCATCAGGCAGTGATGAAGGCTGTGACAGATCATCAAGCAGGAGCAACGCACCATTAGACATGTTTCTCTATGTAAAGCTGAAAACCTCAGATCATAAAATCCTGAAGAGACTTTACTTGGATGTTTGAGCTTCGCTGCACTGGGAAAGTTTCTCTGTGTTCACGTTCAATGTCTCTCACATGGATGTAGGACACGACGAACGAGATCGTTCTGTGACGTCACAAACAAGTTAAGTCCTTCGAGGTTCGATGTGCAACGTACACAATGTTAAAACCTCCAGAGCATAAACAATAAGAATGGACACCTCAAACAGGTCAAACTTCTTCAGCCACTAAAGATTTGTTGTTCACAGCTAAAAATGCAAAAGGTAAAGTATAAACATTTGGGTAAACAAATTCTTGATTGATGATGAATGCAACAGTCTCAAACAGGTCTGTTGAGAGGCGCCTGACTCTTGACTTGTTTTTTGTTGCCTAACCTCAACCGTGTTCTTTCTTTTGACCCCAACAACGTGTCTCTGCTCAAAGTTCCATTTTCCTGTAAATCACATGGCTCTAAGTATGCAGAAGTTCTCTCCTCTACAGGAAAACGTGTAACCGTGGCTACCTTATGTTTTGCTTTAGTGGACCGGCGTGTCTATTTCACACTTTGCGGTGATACCGGATCTTCAGCTCCTACAGCGGGATGTCTGATTGAGCTGCTGTCTGAGATCCCATAACAGCCTTCAGTAACAGTAATAATGACTTGTTGAGTTATATTTGAAGATTATTAGAACCCATTCAGAAGTCCAGAACCAGAAAAACACGGCAATGAAATTCATTAAAAGCATTGTGAGCTGAAAACACGTTTCACATCTCCACTGCGGTGGTGAAAACCAACACTTGGTGACAGTAATAGCCCGGTGAAGTGCAGCAGAAGCGGAGTAGGCCATTTGATGCTGTGTAAAAGCACACATCACACACTGACCTGTGGAGGGGCCTTCCTGGCAACGAGCTCCCTGATGAGCTGATGAGTTCCTGATACTGGATGTAATGATGGTCAGCGGTGTCAGACAGCACGGTTTAGAGCACCTAACGATGCTGATGGAGCAGAGACACAGTGAGACGTGATACAAGCACAACTAGAGGGGAATGTAACGTGGACAATAAGAGGGGAAGGAATACAGAAAGATGGGAATGAAATGAGAGCAAGGAGGACGAGAGGTGAAAGATATCAGACACGGAGCCGATTGCATTTGTCTATTTGCCATTTTTGTGTCTGATATAAATCCTCTTTGATTTCTGTTGTTGTTTCCATCTACTCTGCCTTGCTCTCTAATTGTCTGCTGTTTGTTGCTCAGCAGGTTGCGAACTGGGATTTTTGTTTTTCACTGAGCAGCTGCTGCTGAAAACCAGGTTGATGGCAACAGAGACACGAAACAAATCAGTCAAGTTTCAGGCCATGAAACCAAAACAATGAGCTGAAAGAAGCTTAAAAAAATGTTGTGCAAAGTAAACCACTCATTTGAGCAGCCTGAGCCTGAGGGGGATCTGATTGGCTGACATTATACTGCACATCCAATTAAGGGATGTAGAGGTGAGGAAGCCATGCCAGAGAACACAGAGGCCATCTGATCTCAGCTTCATCAGCAGCATTACAGTCAGCACACTGCAGCTCTCACACTCATGAATCTCTGGATGGACGACCATCATCAACTTGTCAGATCTTTATTTGTTACACCAGATTATGTATTTCTCTTTATCAGTCATCTGTTGTGGCGGTGGCATCCCCATATATCTGCAGTGGGAGCATCACTTTTCTGAGTTTGCGGGTCAAAAGATGTTGGGTTAATGGTTGTTTCAACAATGACTCATCAGAACTTTCTTTACATTTAATTACAGTCATGGAAATTTCAATCAAATCCAATTCATCCCAGTTCCAGTCGATGCCAGCGGCTGCTAACCTGTAATCACAGCACCTCTCCACACCAGTTACTGGCTGTCTGACAGGCTTGGCAGCGGTGTGATCTGCAAACACAGAGAGAGTCCGACATAAGAGGACAGACGTCCAGGTGAATCCTGGGAAAGACTTCTGTGTAGTTGAAAAGCCAGTCAAAGTTTTCATCCTGGAAGTCCCCTGACCTCTGAAGAGCTGCTTTTATTGTCTTTGTCATACAACTAAAAGCACTTAAACGCTAGTGATGTGCACCCAAGCGCTGTGAGGGGGTTGACCAGGTGACCCAGGTGACTGAAGAAGAGCGCCGGCCCACTGAGTGTGACGTGGATTAGAAGTCAGGAGCTGTTGAGATAAAGCGACTCCCTCACCACAGACTGACAGCAAGACGGTGCCCATCTCTCTGCTGGTGCTATGATGTGTACAGCTCTACACCGTGGAAGCAGTACAGTAAGACAACAGCTGTGTAAGCTTGGGGAGGATTCATTAAACTGTGTTTTTTTTTACCACGATTCCTAGGTAGAAAGTTCAAAACTGAAAGAAAGGGACACGTTTTGTTGGTTCGCCACTGGAGTGGATTCTCTTTGCTTAACTTGGCACTGGAGAATTAGCCGACGCCAATAATGTACCAGTATTTCCAGAATATAATAGTTAAACAATAAATAATCAATGGTTTATTGTCCCCTATGAGTGTATTTCAACTTTGATCACACTTAAACACACTATTCCAATGATTACTTATATGGGCATTATACACCACACAAAGACTTTGGTTTATCGGGAGAAACTTTTACATGAATCTTTTGATTTCTGCTGAGTCTTAGCCTGAGTAAACGTCAAATTTATGGCCTGGGAGCCACATCACTTTGGAAAAAGACGGATTCAGTTAGAATTGGTCAGTTAGTCCTCTGAACCTGGTTTTCCTGTTCTGGTTTGTCTCAGTCCTGTCTTCGTGCTGCTAGTGCAGACCACTGTGAATGTCTGAATTGAGTTAGAGTGACAGCTATGAATAGATCCCTGCACTGTCAACTATTGACCTGTCTGGATCTGGGTCTTTAAACAAGGCTTCGTACTTCGTGGTGTTTGAGAAATTAATCTTCAAGGAAGGAAGGGTTTCCTCCAAAGGATCAGGGCCTGTTGACATCATCGGAGTAGTCACTGTTGTAAGACTCCACACAGGCCGGTGGGACCTGAGCTCTTTCAGAGTCAAAGCAGTTTCTGTTCCTATGTTTCTCTCTCAGAACTACGTCTGACTGTGATTCAATTTGATCACGTTATATAATATGTAACTTATCTTCTAACAGCCCCGACTATCAAGGTGGAGTTATACAGTATCTGTACAGAGATGGACGACATTACACACTGATGACAGCTTTTATTGACACCACGGTCAAGTAAGATAAATGTCAGGAATATGAAATAAACCAGTAGATGTGAGTCCGAGCAAAATGTCCTTGCAGCAGATAAAAGGAGGACAAACTCTGAGCTTCTAGAAGCTTCCACAACTTTCACATGTCGTTGTAATATCAATACAACAGTTTGTACATTTTAAACTATAATTTGGGATTTTGTTGTTGTTGTTGTTGTTGTTGCAATTATTGTACAATTAATACCTTAAAGACTTGTGAGTTATAGGTTCTAATCTAAGAAAACCCTCTGTGAGAAAAATCCCACCAATGAGCTCTAATCATGGGGGTGGGGTGGGGGGGCACAAACAGGGTCGTAGAACAAAGTTAGTTTGAACTGAAGGACACTTAATGAGCTTGTGGCAGACTTTGTGTACATCTTAGAGTTGAAGCTGAGGGAAAGGGAAACTGAGCAAAAGCCATTTTTTTCCTCCAAATTTCCAATTACCGAGTGGTGAGAGCTCCGGGGGGGTGGGGGGGTGACACCGGGGTGGGGGGCCACCGGGGCTCCAGATTCATCTGCTTTCACATCCGTCTCTGCTGTCCTCAGCATCAAAGGAGACCCAGCAGCAGCGGAGCAGAACACACCTCTGTTCTTTAAGGAGGAACAGAGGTCTTGCTGAGAAGAAAGAGAAAAGGATGTAACTAGTGAGCTATTATGGCATCATTGGCAGGTCCAGGAAAAGGTGGATGGAGACGGGCCACAATAGGACATCCGCAGCAGGACACAAAGACGCGAGGCATCCTGAAATGGGTTTCCATCCTGCGTTGGGAAATCTTAAAGTGTTTAAAAGGAAACTGGAGCCTGTTTCAAGGTTTATTATTGTCATGAAAAAAACAAGTTTCTGGATCTGTCATTTTTAAAGAAAGAAGTAAATATGTTTCCAGTTGATTACATTTTTTTCCCATAACAGTGCAAAAATTAAATACTGTACGGAGGATAAGTGGAGATGCATTTTTTTTTCCAGTTCATCTGAAAGGTCACAACAACAATAGATCATCATGAGATGTTGTACAACGATTCGTGGTCCCCAGAGGATAAACGATGGTGACTTTGGTGACTATCTGACTTTTCACACATAGACCGGATATAAAAGTGGACGTTGCTTCGCCTCTGAAAGACGAGTCTGATGCAGAGGTGCATTAAGCTGTAATACCACCGAGTGCCACTAGAGGTTGGCTGCCGCTCCATAGACTCCCATTCAACTAGTCTCACAAAATTCTCAGTCAATACATTTCTCCATCAGTTATCTCTGTGTTGTTAGCTAAAGTCACTCCTTCTTATTAGTTTTCTGGAGGTCCATCTGAAAATAATCCCTCATTCATTAGAAAAGAAGCTTCAAGAAGACCTGTTTTTGGGGGCGTGTCTGTTTGATTGACAGGCCTGTGTCAGGTTACAGCTGTCGGTGGGCGGGACGTAGTATCGTCAGGTTTCCAATCAGATCGGTCAGATCCACCGCTGGCTCCTCCCCCAGCTTGTCCACATATGGTCACTTCCTGCTCCGAACTAGCAAGATGGCGCATTCCGAACTGGAGGCTTCATAACAGCCGTTCGCGAACCAACGGGTGACGTCACTGCTGGTGGCCGCTTCAGTTCAAGGTTGTGCTTTTGGCTGTGCCATAAAAATCTGTCTCCTCAAAAATACTTTGGTTTAATGACAGCCCCATCAGCCTCAGTTGAACTCGATGTGCAAATGCAAGCGTGCACGCTAACATCTAAAATCAAACATTCAGACTCTTGAGAAATTCTGGAGGTCAAATACAATACATCCTCTGTCCTCCCCTGCTGCTCTGAAGAAGGGCTCTCTGGAAACTCTATTACTCCCCTTCGTGTTATTAGCATTTAGAGAGGCTGGGATCATCCAGGGATCCTCACCGACACACACACCTCGAAATCCATCAGAGATCTTAAGACTCTCGCAGTTACGCACAAAAGCAGAAGCAGGAAAAACAGCAGAAAGCTCAGATTACGATTCTATTTCAGTGCGATGACAGACGTCTGTCACTCTGAGCGGTTTCACGCTGAGTGACAGAAGGCCACATCAGGACCGCTCATTGGAGAAGTTCTCCTGTCAGGCATCTTCTGTGTTCTCTCTACTGATGCATTATGGGTATTTCTAACAGTAAGCTCAGTTGCTCCAGTCCAGCCTGGAGCAGAAAATAGAGTCAGTGTGTCAGCTGCTGTTCAAAATATCAAATATACAGGTTTCACGCACACTATAAATTAAATCAGAAAAAAAAAGACTCCATTAAGACTCTTCCTGATCTTCTTCACATCAGGAGACATGCAGCACTGTGGGACACAAACAGATTCAAACCGGTGTGACAGGATGGATGATGTGAGCAGAATTAACCAAAGTCTTCCTGGAGAGATGTCGTCTGAAAACACGTTCAGGTTTCAAGTGATTCAGCTTGTGTCACTTCTTCTGAAAAATGTTCACGGTAATGCAAAACTGACTGTTCTTAAATTTTAAATAGATTTACAACATTGTTATGATATATCTAATCATATTTTAGGGGGGGGGAATTCAAATTCACTGTTTGTACTAATTTGCAATAACGTCAGTTACAATTGGAATTATCCCCTAAATTAGAAGACTCAAGCAAATGTAGTTTTAACCATTACATTCAAAGGAGTGGTATTAAATGATGAACGGAATATTGATAATAATTAATATGTTCATATGGTAATTGTTGACAATTTAGTGAACAATAAATATGACAGTGTTTTAAGGAATGTGTACTGAATAGTCATTCATGAAAGTACATTCAAAGCATTTTAGACATTTTTATTAGCTTTACATTTCCAATAATGACAAATGATACTTTCTTTTTTTGTAAATTCAGGACAACTTGAATTTATTGGTTTGAAGTGAAAATAAAAAATACAGGTTTAACTGAATGGATTATTTACACCGAGTCAATGTAAAATACTTCGTGCGAATGACTACATACATTTTCTTCAAAAAATGTTCACTGCATGAAGCGGACCTGAGTCACATCAGCCTCAGATCCTGCAAATGCTTTCAGCTCTGCTTCTCCCTCCTCCTGCATGCTTCCCTCCTGTGTTTTAAAGTTGTTTATACTCTCCATTACTGTGGGTTGTTTTAATTTTTTTTTTTTTTTTTTATCGTTATACTCTGAAAGCAAAGCACATCAAGCTGAATTTTGTGTTCATGAGCTTCCAGATACGAAGTGTATTAATATTATTTTGTGTTGATAAAAAAAAGAAAAAAAAGCTACACAACAAGTCCGACGGAGGATGAAGAAACAGAGTTTGATCATCGAGCTCTCTTTGAGCAAATCACAAATAAACACGAAGTGATTTTACTGTGTATTTGATCACGGAGCTGATCGACTGAACCCGGCAGATGACTCCCACCACTCTGTCACTTCCTGCTATTAATAATATGTGCAAATTATACTTAATCACTCATCATTTCGGCCATCTTCAAATGGAGCAGCGCGCCTGCCTTCTAAATACATTAAATTATGAAAAGGCAATTATGTGTTATTTGTGAGGAGAAGGTATAATGGCCACCTCTCTTTAGGAGCGTGTCTCTTTTGCTTCTCATGATCTGTGCTGTCTAATACACTGAATTCTTCCTGTAAACCAGTGAGACATTTGTTTGAAGGACAAATTCAGACTAACTTATCCTATAAACACCCAACAGACACTGAGATGTCCTCCTGAAACAGTTTCTTACAGCCGTCCCATCAGTCCACCAGACGTCCCCCTCGGTGTCCTTTGGTGGTCTTCCTCTTTTAACCCCTCTCTTTTGTTCCTAGACGGATGAGTCACGACCAGTAATTTATCCCCGTGTAACAACCATCAACATTCATTAGGTGACTCATATGCACACACTCTCATAAGGGTTCTTATTGTCCGCCGTCAGCCGTCATGGGAGCGATGATTTGTGATAATGATGATTGATATATTTTTGCTTGTGTCTACAGAACCGACACATCATTACCTTCTTACTTTTATAAAACTAATTAAAATAATAATAATAATAATAACACACACAAAAAAAAAACTGATAGGTCCGCAGCTCACATGTATCCCTTCATCAACATGTAGTTTAGAGAACATCGTGTGTTGGACAGAACATGAAAATATCTGTCAGTTGTGTGAGAGATAATATTAATTAAAGGTAGCAGATGTGTCCAGATGCTCCAGGCTTTTTCAAAGTAAAGCTATTCCTTTAAACATGACATTAGACCAACAAATAAAGATAATCAGTTTTTTTTACAAATGAGCAAGAAAAACCTTAATAACGTAACAAATTAAAGAAATTCTCATTGTGCATTCATATTACAGTCTATACACATTGCAACCGGTGATCTTAAAGAATTCTTTATCCAGTCAGAGTTTTCATGAAAGCAGGTTTGCTGAGGCAAGTCAATCAAACAGCACCCCCTGGTGGTCACACGAGATTTGTGATCTCGGGACCAAATGTTTGGAGAACAGCAATTTGGCTCCGAAATAGAAAGAACAAAAATACTTTTTTTTAATACTTTGTCTAAACTCCTGTGTTGTGTTTGAATAGCCTCGTCCTGTCAGAGGTAATCACTAGACAGTGTCTTTTTAGAAGATCCATATCTGTGGAGCCAAATAGGAGTGCCATCATAAAGAATACATCTGTAAAAGAATAAGGAAATGAAGGCGGGAATATAAAGAGCAATAAATAAATACACTGAAAAATTTGGAAATACAAAGACAAATAACAAAGTTTATTTTAGCTACTGTCTCTTTCACACGTTGCCGAGTCATGAATGATGACTGAGCTTTTCATCCTCCATTGATTTTGTATCTGATAATGTTTTTCTGCACGGTCTCTCTCTGTTGTGTGGTGCTGCAGTGTGACTGTTCACTCAACCGACCACAGGAGGCTGTTATATTTTAAATAAATCAGAAAAACGATACTAAATGACCTTCAGTGGGCTGGACATTCGTGCTGCTGTTATTCTCATCAGCATATTAATTAACCTACCATTGGGTTTACCATTGTAACATGGCCTGCACGGTTGTACCTGTCTGTTAATTTTATTACATTTTATAAAGACAAACCCCGCTTTATTTCACTGGAATTAAATTACAAAATTGATAAAGTAGTGTAGAAACGGGATTATTTTATTTGACAAGCTGTATTTTATTTAAAGTCTGAATTTGAAATGTGACTAAAGTTTTTCCTCATTGTGCTTTTTTCCTGTCAGGAAATTTGTGATGGAAATGTTTGATTTTCAAAGATGAGGCTCACTGCCTCTGAATGACACACTCACCGTCCATCCATCATCTTCATCCATTTCAGAATCTCTCTCTCTCTATATATATTTTTTTTATTTAAACTTTATTCACGAATTCAAAAATACGAAAAAGTTGTTCACTTCAATGACAGTGGGAAGATGGCTTTGAGGAGAATAACAAGTAAAAACTTAGATTAAATTAAAAAGCAAAGAAATGAAAATGGGTAAGTTTCTACTCAAATTCATTATATTAGGCTTTAGTTTTCACAGCTTTGGAGTTTGTACAGTATTTTAAGGAGCTGTTCAGATTCACAGACACCGCAGTCAACCCGCAGCTGCACAGCCCGACTTTCACTCCAGTCCTGCAGGTGGCGCTACAGTTTCGCAACACACCTTAAACAATAGGAGAAAAGCGGCGCAGTACTAGTGTATTTTGAACCTTTGAGCTCACCGTAGCCTCATCAGGAAGTCACGTTGTTAGGTTTCCGGGAGGCTAAAACAAAAAACGTTGTACCTGCGGGTCCTGGATGTGTTGGAGTCTGTTGGTGAACTAAAGGAGCCGCAGTTCGACTCCCGAGTTATCAGGGAGGAGGTCTTTTGGACAGGAAGGAGGTGTGTCGATGAGCTGCAGCTCGTTGCTCCAGAAACATGATGAACTACTCGGACTACGACTCTGACGGATACTCGTCCAACGAGGACGCGGACTACGTCCCGTCAGGTGAGGACCGCAGACACCTTCAGAGGAGGAGCGTGTGTCCGCTCCTGCTGACGGTAACTCCTCTGAGCTCATCACAGCATCACGGAAACGTGACGGCGGCGGCGGCAGCTTTTATTTCCACACATCCAACATGTCTTTAGTGTCACTAAGTGTCCTCTTCATGGACGGACATGTCCACGTCAGCTGCATCAGACCTGGACAGAGTCTTTGTGAAAACCTGCTGCTGAAACCTGAAATGAACGTCACGTTTTAAACGTGTCAACAATCACTGAACTCCTTTCAGTTTCTCATCATTACAAACACAACACGTCAGATCTGTCGGATTACACTCAACTGTGTTGTCAGTGCGCTGATTACAAAATGAGAAGCAAAAGAAGTGCAAACACAAAGTACACGTTCAACAGAATGAGTAATACATATTTACAGTGAAAAGCAAATATAATATTAAGTACAGGTGAGTGTTGAACATACGTATATGGAGGAGAAGTTGATATTTGGAGAGTTTACATTAGTAGTTGGTAGCAGCATATTTACATACTCGTACACAATGTTTCTGTAGTATATAAAACAAGGAAACACCGGAGTGCCTTCAAGCTCTTTGAGAAGAAGTTTGGAGTGAGACGAGGTCTCAGCTGATCACCGATGATATGAAATCTGGCGTGTTACGATACTGGATGATCAAAAAATACAGACGTGTAATGTGTCCACGTCCTGTTGCTGAGTTTCCGTCTTCCTCCTGTCTCTCCCCAGACGATAACCTCAGTGAGGACGACATCAACGAGTGTGAGAAGGAGGACCCTCTTCACGAGGACGATGGCGTGCCTCGCCCCGACGACAGCAGCAAGAAGAAGAAGAAGAAGAAGACCGACATCGGTGTGAGGTGAGAGGGTTCGACGCCGTCATTTAAATACAATGTTGTGTTGGTCTGGTTTTAAGGTTTTTGAAAAAAAATGATGTTTCTAACTGACTGACCTTTGACAGTTTGAACAAGTATTTGAATCCTCTTTTATTTCAAATACCCACAGATATGATCACATCTATGTAATCAGTTTAAATGCTGTACAAGCGTGTAACTGCTGGTCAACCAAAACTCTCCGGAAATCACGTGTCCGTGTGTAATTGTTTGGATCAAGTTGCTTCACGATAAACTCAGTACAAAGGATTTGATGTGATAAAGTACATTTTAATAAACAGCCAGTATGATATTCTCTACTTCCAGTATGACTCGAGGTTTTACAGTAAATATATATTTTAGGCCTCCGTTTCTCAAATTTGAATGAGAATCTCTGAACGAGTACAAAAACCGTAGCAGAGTAGAGTTGTTTCAAATCTCACACGTCTGTTCTCCACTGGCAGGAAATGACCTCATCATGTGAACACATCACCCTCCAAAATATCTGCATCTTCAATTATTTTACCCAGAAATCAACGTGTTTTTGTGTCCTCTGTTTAACACTCAATAAACACTGATTCTTCTGTCCAGCAGCAGCAGTGGAAAAGAAACACTTTAATGTTCAGGAACAGCTGCAGCTTCCTCAGACGCTTTAATTTGAAAATCCTTTATGGCCCCGCCCCCTTCCTGTATGGAGCCAAGATGGCGCCTGTTTAGGGTGGAAAGTGTCCAGAGTTTCTCACTTCTTTTTTGGACTGTTCTGAGTGCTTCATCCTGGTACTTGTAGTGTTCTGATGTTTCTGTACTGACAGTGTGAACACACTGATGCACTCAGAGTAGAGAGAGTTAGTACACAAGTACAACATCTGGAACATAAGAACAACATCTGGAACACAAGTACAACATCTGGAACACAAGTACAACATCTGGAACACAGCATGAATGTCCGAAAGGAACTTTTGCTGGGTTGTTTATGTTATAACTGATTTGAGTACTTGTTTATTGTTATTTATTCAAATGTTGGAGGTGTTTTATGCTTCACAGGTTTCTACTCTGATTTATTTTTTTTGTATCTTTACCCCAAATTCAATTGCTATTGTGTAATTTTTTTTCTTAACTCTTTTACTTCTGTTTCTTTTCAACCTAGTGATGTTTATTGTAACTCCTACTTGTCCTTTTAATAGAACCATACAGCTCTTATAATAGTCTGTTTTGTGCTGTTGGTCCCTACTATTGTTTTATATTCAACTTTTCATTCTCTTGTCTTCTTCATATTATACCAGGGTGGAAAAAAAAGTTAACTCCAAACTCGAACTAAATTCTCTGTATATTTATCTTTAACATAGTGTTGTGTTTTTGATCACAGGTCCATATTACAAATCTTTTCTTGTTAAGAGGAGACAGTGATGATGATGATGATGATGATGATGATGATGTTGTTGTTGACCTTTATTCTCTATAGAAAGAGGAAGAAACAAGTTCTGAAAGTAGACGGGGAGGAGAAGGACGGCGGTGTAGCTGAGGAGGCGGAGCCACTGAAAGAGGAGGCGGAAAAACCCACTGAGAAAAGAAAGTCTGAAGACGAAGCAAAACAAAAGAAAAAATCAGACGACCTGTGGGCAAGTTTCCTGTCCGATGTCGGGTCCAGACCCAGAGAGGCGCCGCCGGCCTCCCAGTCGGGCTCCTCACAGAAGGTCAGTCAGTTCGAAACGAAGACTCTTTTTAAGGTTTGAAGCTGTAAACACTCAAAGTTTTAAATGGTGCATTCACTTGATTAAGTCGGAGTCAAAGCGAGGTTGGTTTGTCCTCGGTCCAACGACGTGGGAAACAATTGGCAGTATAACAGGTGCATTATCTGCACTGTGCAGGTCGTCAGAGCTTAAACCATCAAACCAACAGTGTTTCCTGACTCCTTTGTTTCTGTCCTCAGGCTGATTCTTCAGAATCGAAGGTTCCTCCCGTCACTTCAGAGACTAAAGCTTCGGCACCCGAGAAAGTCACCATCACTAAAGTGTTCGACTTCGCTGGAGAAGAAGTTCGGTGAGTCTCTGATCCTCCTCACGTTTTGAGACGGTTTGTTTTCGAGCTCACGGTGAAGTGGCAACTCTGAAGTACAGTGGAGCAACAACACGGAGCTTTTTAACCTTAAAACAACCAAATCTTTTGGGCTGCTACACTGATGTGTAATGTGGGAGGATTGCACCTTTTTATTCTCACTCCACGCCACAACATCTTGCACCGTGTAGCTGAGGTGGAGCAGGTCACACCTGTCCGTTAGCAGCAGCTCCTCATTGAGGGTCAGCTGCAGGTGACAGGGTGATGCTGGTCCTCTTGTTGCCGAGGGCAACCAGCTCCAGGATCTCTGTGGTCAGATACTTTACATCGTTGCCCTTCAGCCATCTGTGGACACAGCTGACGGGGAACTGAAGCAGATTGTGATCTTTGGTCACGTCGCAACATTTTTCAGTTCATGTCTTTCCTACGCGATGTAGAAACCAGCGTCGGTTATGTTTCGTTGTCCGAGTGTTGGTGGAGCTCCGTGTGCAGTCAGGAAGCTCAAATTAATGCTGTAATTTACCACGTGTGGCCACAGAGGTCGCTGCAGCAACTCCTTATTTATGTGTGTGTGTGTGTGTGTGTGTGTGTGTGTGTGTGTGTGTGTGTGTGTGTGTGTGTGTGTGTGTGTGTGTTCACGCGCGCGCGCAGTTGATGATTTCAAATGAGTTTCCACACTGATCAGTAGATGGTGCCACACACACACACCACACACACACACACACACACACACACACACACACACACACACACCATGTAATACAGTATGAAGGCAGTGATCCGTCTGATGAGGATTTGCTTCATTAGGAAGTCTCTTCTGCTCGTGGCTTTATGCATTTAATCACTCAACATGTGCACCAGAACTAATTAATAAAAATAAAACGGATAAATCTTTCATGCTCTTCAGTACAAATACACCACCAGAGCATCCCAGAGTTAAATCTGGCCCTGATTATTATAATAATTAATAACTGTGCATGTTATTCTAATAGTGATAGTAAAGGGTTCGTCCTGCATGCTCCCTTGGTTTCTCTGTCTTTTAGCTGAAACATGTACAATCTGTAATTTATTACAGATTTTTTTAGAATATATAGGGCAAAACTTTTATCTTTAATTTATGTTTCCATTAATTTTGACGAGCTAATTTATGCTTCTTTTTTTTTTTTTACTATAGACATATTTTCTTTAGCCTGTTATTAATTAAAATAAACTGAAATTTACTGTGATCAGATCAAATTGTTAAAGTAGCAGAAGTAGATTTGATCTAAATGCACTTACGACCACAGCATTTGAATTCAAAGATCTTTTTTTTTTAATCTTCATTACTGCATATCAAGCTGGTCCCAGCGAACAGGAAAAGAAAAACTATTAGGTCACGACATAAACAGGCCCTGAAAGTCCTGGATAGGAAACCGCCAGATTATCATCATTGTGAAATACTTGCACTGCCTTTGCACAATCTGTTTTTCTTTTAAAGCTATTAATGAATGAAATAAACTTCCTGTCAATCAAAAACATTTATCATCTTATAAAATGGATTTTAAATAACCAGACTTGCCAGCACTGATTTAAAATTTGACATCCTGTCTTTGCACATTTTTCTATGCATGTAATATTCTGATGTTTTTCCTGTTAAGTGTATCATGTTGTACTCCTTTGTTTTTCAGATGAATGTAATCTGTATATGGTCCCTACTGTAAATAAACTTAAACTTATGAGCTTTAAATCATTAACACAGAACAGCTAAATCACCAGTATGACGTACATACATGTCGTGACTGTTATAGTTTTCTAACATGTCAGAGCTGAATATAAAATCTAATAGAAAACATTTCCACGTTTATTGAAGATTGTTTGAGGACCCGTGTTCATCCCAGACCTTCATTATATTTCCTGTGAACTCTGTAATGAGCTCCCGGGACAATCAGTCGGTGATTATCGCAGCTCACGACACGTCCTCAATCAGAGCCTCACAAACAGCTGAGTGTGTCCCATAAAAAAAACACAATAGTTGCTGGTGGGCGAGATGAACAGGCTGTATATCACACAGACAGCCACGCCCCTGCAGGAAGTGTGTGTGTGTGTGTGTGTGTGTGTGTGTGTGTGTGTGTGTGTGTGTGTGTGTGTGTGTGTGTGTCTGTCTGTCTGTCTGTCTGTCTGTCTGTCTGTCTGTCTGTCTGTCTGTGTCTGTGTGTGTGTGTGTGTGTGTGATGGCTACACACACACACAACTGGATGTCCGATCGCATCCAGACGTCCGTCACCTGCTGCACTCTGGATCGTCTCTGTTTGTCCTCCTGCAGCTCGGATATCTGTCTCTCTCTCTCTTCCTTCTTCATCCTCATCCTCATCCTCACCGGGAGGAGCTGTGTGCTTCTGTGTAATTATGGCTGCATATAATTAGCATACATAACAGAGCGAGCCTTTCAGAGTCCTCCATGATGGATGCGAGTGGTTGTTGAGTCTGTGCGGTGCTGATGTTCCCAGAGGATCCAGTGGTTGTTTCCTCATATACAGAAGCCTCCCTATCGAACCGCACAGAGAGGTGTGTGTGTGTGTGTGTGTGTGTGTGTGTGTGTGTGTGTGTGTGTGTGTGTGTGTGTGTGTGTGTGTGTGTGTGTGCTGTGGGAGAGTCTCGTCTACATCCTGTTGTATTCCCTCTTTGCTGTCGATGAACCGCCTCAGCAGCTCCGTACATCACATATGTGTCGATGGGTTTTGCTCTGGAGTATCATTAGTTTGTTTTAGGGGGTTTATCGTTATCGAGTTGGAAGTCTTTAATAAAGGACATTTTCCTGTGAATTTTATTCTTAATGGTTTCTGTAGATTATTTACTTTTGCAGCAGATAAATTCGATGAGTATCATTTTAACACCTGATGCAATCAGAAGATGAGTTCTGCTTCCATCACTGACACGACACACGAGACAGATTTAACTGTTCTTCTTCGTGTGATTATAAATGCTGTATCAGTATCTTTCAGGTCTGTAACCAGAGGCAACCAGCAGTGACGTCACCCGTCGTCATGTTGTTAGTCCCGGTTAGCAGTTTGGAACTGATGGTGACCATATTTGGGCGAGCTGGGTCCCGCCCACCGATAGCTGTAACCTGACTGCACCACAGGCCTGTCAATCAAATAGACACACCTCCAAAAACACATGTTTTTGAGGTTTATTTTATAGTTAATGACGGGATCATTTTCAGATGGACCTCCAGAATAATAATCTGCAAGAGTGAATTTAGCAAGACTTTATTTTTTTCCATGAGACTAGTTGAATGGGAGTCTATGGAAACCAGCACTTTTTGGAGCCGACCTCTAGTGGCACTCGGTGGTATTGCATCTAAAGGCACTTCCGCATCGGCCTCATTTTTTGGAGCCAGAAGCTACGAACACTTTTATTTACAGTCTGTGGTCTGTAACAGCAGATTTCCTCCCATTGCTGATGATGATGATGATGACGACGAAGGTTAAAGGAAAACCATCTGCAGCAGGTGTACAGACATCAGGCCTCCTCACTATATTTACAGTAACGTGACTGAATTATGTACATATGTGTGTTGTGACGGGACAATAAAACTTCACATTGAATTTATGAATAATCTAAAACTCTGATTTCATTTTGGATATCTGACCTTGACGTAGGCACACAGCGGTGATTAAATGTGGATTTCTTTCTACATGAAAGTGAAATAAAACATCATCAGAGAACCCAATGAAATAAATGAGACTCAAATATTGTCCTTATTGACTAATGTAAATGATCCAGTGTTACAGATCTGCGCTGACGTCTTCGTCCTCATCTTCAGCTTCATCAGATGTGTTTTCTGATGCATTTTTAGTTCAGCCTCAAAGAACTGACTGATGCTGACTTGTATAAATGCCATGTGAGTGAACGCGGCGCTGAACGTGTACATTTTTTCTCCTTTATGCAAATATATTTTCTTGTGTCAAATATGTTGAGCGAGTGGCATTAAAGGAAAAGTCTGTGCATTTACTGCTGCAGGACATTTTACCTGCGGCGTCTTCAACATTTTTTCTTTGACAGAATGAAAGTGTCCGAGAGCTTCTCACGTTCAGTAACATTTTTCACAAAGCTGAGCTCAACCCAAACCCGCTGAATCTGCTTCTCTTATGTGAACAATAACAAATTGAAACTCGGTAGCTACACAGGAGCCCCGTGAAGACAAACTATTTATTATTCAAACTAACCAAACTTCACGTCATCAACTGAACAGGAGACAATAAATCCAATCACAGCACCATCACTCCAAAATTCAATTTGTTTTTACACTTCTTTTATTAAGCAGGAGGCCGTTTGTGTTTCATGGTACACAAACAGTTTAGGTGAAAGGCTTTTATCCGAGTTGTTTCTATCTGCTCCGTGGACTGAAGCAGCGTTTCCATTTCCGGACGGAGTTCATCAGTGTGTCTGTCTCCGTCTGTCAGAGTGAAGAAAGAAGTGGCAGCCGACTCCAAGGAGGCCAAGATTTACCTGAAGAGCCGAGGCAGCGAGCAGGAGGAGGACGCAGACAAAGAGGGGAGCTCATCACCCAGCCAGTCACCTCTCCCTGGTCCCAGGTACACACACACACACACACACACACACACACACACACACACACACACAAAACGTTCACCACGCACCAAAGTTAGATTAAACCGTCATCATTAATATATGAACACTACATGTTGTCAAGGGAACCGATGCTGCTCCAGAGGAGCTCCAGGTTTCAACATGTTTGAAGTTTAGCTGGTGGCAGCTGACAGACGGCCGGTGTAACGATGTGGATAATTAATATCCTGTTGTAGTCCGACTGTCTTCATCCTGCACTGGACGGTTCTGGATTTGTTCTATTTAATCAAGAACTTCTTATGATTATAAAAATTTAATTGTATATTTGTTTGAGTGAATCACCTTTTTTTGTTATAGGCTCTAATGTTTGCTTGTTTGTAACGTGCTGAAAAAGTAAAAAAATCACATTGAATTTTTTTCACCTTCCCAACTTCCCAACACACACACACACACACACGTCCATCGTTCACGTATAAATGTGTTGGACTGTCGTCCGTTGTACTTCCATGTGTGTCTTCTTGCTCCACCTCACTTAATATCTTTTGTTGCCGTGGCAACAAACTACTTGGGGATGCGCAGATATTCTTTTCCAGAAAGAGACCCCAGACAGGAGACAGGAAACAGGAAATGATCCTCCAGCAGACAGGAAGTACACAGTATTCACAACCCATTTCCTATTTATCTCTCTCTCTCTCTCTCTCTGTGTGTCTTGTGTTGGGAAGGAAGGGAGGAGGGTTTGGAAGTGAAACAAATTCAATCTGTGCTTTTTGAACTTTTTCAGCACGTTACAAACAAGCAAACATTAGAGCCTTTAACAAAAAGAAATGATTCACTTAAACAAATGTAAAATTAATATTTGTTTGCCTTTTTATAATCGAGAAGTTCTTGATTAAATAGAACAAATCCAGAACCGTCCAGTGCAGGCTGAAGACAGTCGGATACTGTGATAGTTGTGTGTTGTGCAGGTCTGGAGTTCTGCTGAGTTCTACTGAGGAATTAAAAGTGTAATACTTGTGCTGCCTTCAAACAGGGTTAACGAGAAGAGAACGTCGCCCTCTTGTGGACGTTGGAAGCTTCACGAGTTCACGAGTTGAGATGTGTTTACCCGCTTGCTCGTTTAATAAACTGTTAGCCTCTATCTCAGGACACCGTCTATTTTTCTGTTGCCTAGCAACAGTGTTCTCACGACGCCGTGCACACGCGTCATAACCGCGAGCTGACTGCTTCCATCTGAAGGCAGCAGAGCAGCACACGTTGCGGGCCTCTTTGATTTGAAATATTGATCTGCAGCTTCTTTTAATGTTGTGATGCAAAACTGTAAAATGATTATCAGCCTGTCAGTCACAGTGAACGAGTCTTTTAACAAGCTGTCTGTCAATCATTTCTTATAATGTGTTCAATACAATTTATAATTAGATTTAGCACAGCCGGAAGCTTTTTGGAGCCGACCTCTAGTGGCACTCGGTGGTATTGAAGCTTTAAGGCACTTTCGCATCGGAACCATTTTTCAGATCCGAAAGCTACAAACATTTTTATATAGATTCTGTGCTCCAGATACAGAAGAATCAGCAACGAGGCAACAAAACAGACACAACATCTTCCACTAACTTCTCATATATAAATAAATATTGATACAGAGATGAAAAGAGCGAGCTGTGGTTGGAGTGGCAGCTGGCTCTGAAGTTATCGGCGTATTCAGAGACAGGAAGGAAGTCTCTCGGAGGCCGGCTGCGAGCGGTGAATCACTCGAGTACAGAACAGACCGGAGTGAGATGAGGAGATGGAGGCACTACTGACTGACGCTATTAATTTGCTTGAAAACAGGTTTTGAATTTTAGTTTCCGCTGCAGGAGCAAACCAGACATCTGCAGCCTGAGTGCGTTAGCGCCGGGTTCTCATGGCTGGATGTGATTGTGGAACACCAAAATGAATGTGTGTCTAAACGGTCTGCAGTAATTACCGCCGTCTGAGTCCGGTCGCGCGGCACTAAATGAAAAGCTCGTTCTGCTCCGGTCTCCTCTAAAACATCATTATGCTTTCACCAAATGATTAATGGCTTTTAGTCCAAACGAGCCTCTCTTCACGCTGTATGAGTCATTTAACCGGAGAGCGGGCGGGCTAACTCGTGAGTACGGCAACACGCTGCTGACACCGGGCCTGGTATGGACGTGAAGAAAACTGAATGAGAACATCAACAGAAACGTGTTGTTACGAAGAGAAACTCTGAATTAAATGTTACATGTTCCTGTTTGAACTAGAATACGGCGGTGACCTCTGACCTTCAGTCCAGAGTGTGAAAGTGCAGCGAGTCTTTTAAAACAGCTCACTGCCTCTGTGCTTGCGTGTGGACTAACGTTGACCCTCATGTGACTTTTAACCTTTATGTTTTTTGGATTATGTTAAAAAAAATGCCTCATTCTTCCATTTTCAAAACAATCCTAACTTTTGTGGCGGTTGAAGTCTTATGTGCACAAACTTGGTCTTATTCTCGTCCACACGTCTCAGCTGGTGATTGTCCTCCGGAGGACAGATGATGAGGGGGAGTTCACAAAGTTTCACTCCTTTCCAAAACTCAACTTTTACGAAACAGTTTTCAGATTTAAACCTGGAAAACAAATGAATCCACCGGGAGAGCAGAGACACATTTGAAACTCTGAACATGTGTTGGAGGAAAAAGATCGGAGTTTTGAAAACTTCCTGCAAACCTGAATTTCGATGCTGCAGTTTTTATTCTGACTTTTGACTTCAAATATTTTCATGTCAGTTCAGAAACATACCTGGACGTTCATCCCATCGTCGCGTGTGTGCGTGTGTGTGTGCGTGTGCGTGTGTGTGTGCGTGCGTGTGTGTGCGTGTGCGTGCGTGTGTGTGCGTGCGTGTGTGTGTGTGTGTGTGCGTGTGTGTGCGTGCGTGTGCGTGCGTGTGTGTGCGTGTATGTGTGTGCGTGTGTGTGTGTGTGTGTGCGTGCGTGTGTGTGCGTGCGTGTGTGTGTGTGTGTGTGCGTGTGTGTGCGTGTGTGTGTGTGTGTGTGTGTGTGTGTGTGTTAGTGGCTCTCCTAAAGGCTCCCCCTGTTGTGGTTGCAGTGCGAAGCGTCCGGCCGGCATGTCGAGCCTCATGGGTCGCTTTGGGGGAAAGAAGCAGAAAATGAGCACACTGGAAAAGTCAAAGATGGACTGGGACGCTTTTAAATCGGAGGAGGGCATCACGGAGGAGCTGGCCATCCACAACCGAGGCAGAGAGGGGTGAGTGCGTTCAGGACGGAGGCCTGACTGTGGGCTCGGGATTTTATGGGATTCAACAGGTTTAAAGAACACTTTTGAACACAAACAGGAACAAAAACAAGAAGAGATGTGAGTGGAGGTGAACTGAGTGATCTGAGCTGCATTAAAGGATCCATGAACCTGCAGCTCGTCCATCCAACCACCTGCTGACACGCTGATATGTGACGTTTGTACTGTGTGTTGCAGATCAGTCGTTGTCACCATTTCATGCTCGATCAGGAACAAACTGCAGTATAAAGTGTAAAAAAAAAAAAGTTGCGAGCAGCTGTTTGTGAGGCGGTGTGTCAGTGTGACGCAGTGATTCTCCCTGTGGGACGTCTATCACTGTAGTTTTACTTCTCAGCTGTGAGCTTTGATTCATAAACTACTAATTTGCTTTATAAACTAGGGACACTTCCTCTAAATTTGCAGCACACCAGAAAATACAAACAGGGATCGACCACAGTGGAGAACATCGAGTTTTTATCATGAAGTAGTAACTGTACCTCACACACACACACACACACACACACTCTATTACTGTACTCAACATGCACTAACTTCCAACCAAGCACAAAGATAAGCACAAAGATGAGGGCTAATTTAAAAACACTCGCACACAACTCATAAATCATTCTGTACACACACACACACACACACACACACACACACACACACACAAAAAAACACATCTCTCCACTTAAGCAAAGGAAGTAGTTACACAACTTTTCCTGCTGTGTGTCTGTCTGTCTGTGTGATGAACAATGAACTTCTAAGCTGTGTCCTCTGTTGTATTTTCAGTAAGTGTTTGTACTTGTTATAATAAAAATAGGTCTAATGCTCTCTTTTGTGTGTGTGTGTGTGTGTGTGTGTGTGTGTGTGTGTGTGTGTTTAGGTTTGTGGAGAGGAAGAACTTCTTGGAGCGTGTCGATCACCGACAGTTTGAGTTGGAGAAAGCCGTGCGACAGAGCAACTTGAAACGATGACGCCGACTGACAACAAACACGCACAACCTGCACACACTTATACGGCTACCTTTATGGGGACCCGCACTGACATTGCCGTTCTCCAGCCCCTTACTGAATCGTAACCATGACAACGAAGTGCCTGACCCCTCCCCCCCCAACCCTTCCCCTCTAAATTTGAACCCAAAGCTGGTTCTGACTTCACCACAAAGTTTAAACCTCCAACGGGTCCTCATAAAGGTAGTTGTACACACACACACACACACACACACAGACACACACACCCAGAGGAGAACAGATGTTTGGACTTCCTGTGTCTGTCTGTGTGTGTAATGACAGACTTCAGCTCGCAGTGAGTCGAGCTCTCACTGGTGCGGCGGCTGGACTCTATTTCAGGACGCAGATATTAATAGGTTGAGTTTGTGTAATGAGGGGTGTCGAGCGCTCGGCTGCTTCCATCCTTGTGAGAACCAAGCCGAGCTTCAGACCTTCACGCCGAGAACATTTTTGGGAAGTGAGGTCATTCTTTCCTGCCCTGCTTCCCCGGAGAGGGGAGGGGGGGGGCTGATTCAGGACCAGGACTTCAAGAACCTTTATTTCTGTATATATACTTCTGTAGTTTTATCCATAATTTCTATCTTTTAATAGTTAATAACTTGTGCTGTGGGAACACTTGTGGTGTCGCTAAAGCACAAGCAGTCGGAAGATCTTCTACCAAAATAAGTCGCAGCGATCTCAAAGCAGGAAGTGCTTTTTTAGGGTCGGGGTTACTGCTGAGGTCCGGTCGGCCTGTGTGACTTATCTACGGATGCCTTTTTTTTCCACTGTACATTTTCCTTTGAAGCTTCACTTCTCGAATGTGTTTCCAGCTGCCACTCACATCTGGATCAGGATACCTGATCAGAAACAGGTGATCGCATCTGATCTCAGGTGACCTGAAGCCCCGCCTCTTCCTGCTGACGTAAGCTGCCCGTCAAACAGCTTCTAACACTACCTTTGCAGTGAGAAAAGTGGTGTCACACAGCGTTTGGTAGGAGATGTAGTCGTCTCAGAGGGCGGAGCCAAGACCACCTGAAGGTTTGTTAATACTACACGCAGATCTCATGTTAACGCTTTTAGAAATTAAGTCTTAATATGACTTCCATGTTCTTTAACACACGACTTCAACACACCTGAACACAGTGAAGTTACTGCTTATAAATAACTTCATGTGTGGGCTGAACGGATGCTAATGGCTTCACCGGACAATCACTGCATGTCAACCGAACGTGAGGCTCTCTGATTGGACGTTCCTCTGTGTTTCCCGCTTCTCATCTCCAGTGTTGCACTATTTGAACTGTTTTGAATTGTTTGAACTACTGATCAATAGCTTCACGTTCATCAGCGTTAGAAATGTTCCAGATCGTCTCTCCACAGCTGGTGTTTGTGGAGGTTCTCCCGACCCGGTGTCACATCAAAGCGTGACATAGACACGCCGGTCCACAACAGCAAAACGTGAGATAGCCCTTTTTTATTTATTTTTTTATTGTTTATGTGTACAAAATTTTACATTTTGAAAGCGTGAAACTTACACTCATGCAAATGTCATGTGAAGTCGGATCATGTGACCAAGGTCCCGCTGCAGTTTACCCCAACCATGTTCTTCCAGCCCTAAACATGTAATAGGTTTCATTTTCGTCCACTACATGAAAAAAGTGTAACTTTTCACGCCCAAACAGCCCAAAGCGTGGCTATCCCACGTTTAGCTGAAGTGGACCCGCGTGACTATTTCACGCTTTGCCGTGATACTAAGTTACGAGATAGCAGCACTGTGACATCTCATTTTTCTAGAAGAACATCAGAATCATCTGAAAGGTAAAAGATATTAAAATTCTTCTCTTGTGGTCTTTAATTATCCGATAGATGAAGATTTTGAATGGAGGCTCCTCACGAACACTGTAAATGTCGACTGTGTGTGAAGCGTCGGCTCGTCTTCACGCTCTGATGTTGATCGATTTGGATTCAACGTTCAACCGGCTGCGTTCTCTCGGCCACAAACCATGTTTCTTGAGTTGGAAAGAAAAAACTTTTGATTTCATTTGAATATTTTTTTTACATGTGAAAGCATCACGGGACTCTGAAACCTGCTGACTTCAGCACATACATTCAGCTGAAAGGCTTTTTGTACAGACGCCACCACAGAGGTGATCAATCAAACTGCATCACCACGTCAGAGGAGCAGCAGGTCTGAAGACCGACGCCGACCTGGGAACCGACTGAGAGGGACGCGGAGTCCTGATACAGATGTCTGTCTGATCCTGTAAATATTGAAATACTCAGTAAACACAAAGGTGTCCAGACTGTTTGAGGAGCATCGTTCTTCCATCGCTGCCGACTGGACTGATCACCTGCTCGTCATCGTTGTTCCTGAATCACAGGAAGAATCGTGTTCTTTCTTTAACACCAACATTTCAGTCACATCAGCGAGGGCCGTGCTCCGATGTGAGTCTGTGCACTTTTAAACAATTAAAAATAGAAATAATCAACAACTCAAGGTTTCCTCTGTTGCTTTTCTACTATATATCATAGATTCCTTTCAGTTCTACTGTCTATCTGAGGAATAGTGTGACATCGTCACCTGGGAGGTCGTGTGTGTGTGTGTGTGTGTGTGTGTGTGTGTGTGTCCTCGTAGATGAGACACAAACAGGATATTTGTTTTTATTTTGTTATTTGTTGTTTTGTTTTATTTAGTGACGCAAGAAAGGACATTGAGACTATAAATTAGACGGGACTTGCCCTGACGTGGACGAGGCAGCGAGAGAGTACAACACAAATAAGTAAAAGGACAAACCAGACCGAGCAGTAATAACTAAAAGAAACGGGAGAAATGGCAAAAAAAAAAAAAATGAAAACAAAACATTAAATAAGCAACAACTACATTGTAGAACAGAGAAATAGGTAAATTAAAATAAATGTAATTGATAATAGTAGTCATAAAAGAACATTAGCTTTCCTAGTCGTAACAGGAAACGGGGGAAAGGTGATAATAATACTGATAATAGTAATTAACAGTGATGAAGAAATAAAGCATTACATACAAAAAAGGAACATTTATATATATATAAAAAAAAATCAAATAGATTAAATTAGAGACATAAATAGTGTCAGTGTGTGTGTAAGGAGAGGTCAGATGGGAGGTTGTACATGTCTTCAGACTCTGCTTCAGCTCATTTAACTTGAAATAACATATTGTATACCCCACTATGTAATATACACATAATAATAATAATCTAAATGTCACATGAAAGCTCTTTTGTTAACTGTCTCAGGACACTGAAATGAAACAGCTTCTTAAAAAATCTTTAGTGTCCAGTTATTTCTTCATGCTGTGATAAAAAGCTGAGTTCTTTCTGTTTCCACGTCCATTTTCATCTGCTCACATTAAAGATGACACTTGGCTGTTTGATGAAGGATCCATTAGTTTATATCAAATTGATTGTACTGAATAAATGTGCAGCAGTTCAAATACATCCAGTCTGGACTGTCGTGGTTATTAAAGCTTCTCCTTTCCTGTTGTCTGAAAACAGAACTGCTCGTGACAGCAACTGGAAACCGCTTGATTCCCAACTAAACCCTTCACACACACACAGAGGATTTTACTGGCATAGAGCTGACGGGATTATCCTCACATGTACACATGCAGCATGGCTGAAGGTGTCTGGCTGTAAAAAGCTGCAGTGCATCGACTCAGCGGATGTAATTCACTGGAAGCATCCCGGAGACCAGCGGTGCAGTTTGAGCTCCTCTCTACTGGAATCAATCAATCAATCAGCTGCTTTCTGTCAGACGTGGACAACAACACCTGGACCACATCCACAAGCTGATGGATTGAAGCTGTCATGTCTTCTTTATTTACTCTGCAGGCAGACGCTGATCGTTTCAACATGAAGCTGCTGCTGTAATTATTTATAGACGCGAGGCTCCATCTTATCCATCACGTGCACTCAGAGCAGGGAAGCTGGATTGAAGTCTCACTAAAACCGTCACTCATGAAGGATTATTTTTTTAATTTTGCATATATTTGACATTTCTGTTTCCTCGGTAGCTCCAAAAGCCAATGCATCACATTAGAAATGCATGTGTGACATCAGTCACAGGTTCTTCACTGAAGCCTGGAGTAAATTCAAAAATTAGGTTTTGAATTTAATTCTGGGTAAACTCTGAAGCCTGGGCAGAGCCTGTCAATCAAAGAAAAAAAGGAATCAGAAATTCTGTCAGAAGAAATTCAACTGTTAGTGTGAAAGTAAATAAACACGTCTGTCTGATGAAACAGTTCCAAGATTGAGGTGTTTTTAACGCTCCTATCTGACCTGCAGCTGTCAGACATATCCTGTGTACCCTCGACGTGATGTTAACTTTATCTGACGTTCTTCCAAATAATATTTGACCTGTGTACCAGAGAGTTCATCTTATTTTGGTCCCAAAACACCTTCTACCTCTGCAGGACGGATCAGCTTGGTTCACTGAGTTTCACAGAGTCAGTCCTTCATTTCTATCAGTAATCATTATGTTGTTCTCATCAGGTTAATAGCTGAGATCACAGCAAAACAGTGTGTGTGTGTGTGTGTGTGTGTGTGTGTGTGTGTGTGTGTGTGTGTGTGTGAGTGTGAGTGCGAGTTAAAGTTAAAACAATTACACTGACCCACTCACATATTTCTTTCTGCAAATATAATGAAAAATGTATTATGTACATTACACAGTACAGTTAATAAAATACAGTTCAGTAAATATGACACCTGAGATATTAGCATGCGTGTTCACCCCGGCACAAAAAAACCTGATGAAAAATATGGTCACAAAAAGACTGAAACATAATATACTGTATAATCTTCAATGAATATATAATATATACAGTAAATAAATACAAATGATGTATCTCTTCATCCATTCATTCATTCCTGAAGCCCATGCAGGTCTTCTCCCAGAGGCCACCTGAGATGTTGAACCTGGTGGAGCCTCTCTCCCAGTCTGGGCCCCCAGACAGCTCCACTCTGACAACAGAAGCCTTTTTTGTTTCCTAGCCCCAACCAGGTTTTTTTTTGTCACAAACCCCAACCATGTGTTTTTCTCAAAAGTTGCATTTCCCTGTAAATCACATGGCTGTGTGCATGCAGGAGGTTTCGTTTTCGTCCATTACAGGAAAACGTGAAACTGTCACGCCTAGGGAAGCCAAAGCGTGGCTATTTCACGTTCGCTGTAGTGGACTGCCGTGTCTATTTTAAGTTTTTGCCGTGATACCAGGTTGCTGTCTCAGGGTCACTGACTGTTCTCTGATTGGTTGGCTCTCTCTTGACATGTGGAACAAAATGCAGCCAACCTGCAGCTGCTGAATGTGTTTTAAGTGACTCACTTCACTTTTTAACCCTCCCTGATCTGATCCACGGACACACATGCACGCACGCACGCACACACACACACACACACACACACACACACACACACACACACACACACACACACACACACACACACACACACACACACACACACACACACACACACACACACACACACACACACAGAGACACAGTGCTCGGCGTTGCACCTGGGATTCTTCATCGTGAGAGTTCATCTCCTCCTCTCATTATGAATGATGCTGTCTGTCATCAGATGTGTCTTTGAGTGACAGCTCTCTGATTGTCGTCTCTGTGTTAAAATGATCAAATCTGTCCCACATTGTCAAAAATGAGCAGGAAGTATTATGTGACATCTGGAATGTGGAGATTTTAGGTGGAACTGCAGATTTCTGTTATGGTGAAATGACACGATGGTCTCTGAACATGATGTTCCAGGCAGATGAACATCACAGCTATCATGCTGCTGTTTTTTAAATAAAAACGATGGCTCTTTGTTTGCAGACTTAATATTCACTGTGCTGGAATAAGTTTCAAACAGAGGTCAGTAACAGAGCTCCACCCTGCAGGGAGGAGACTGAATGATGCACTGAGGAGCAGAATAAGTCTTTATTTTCTATGTTTGTTCTCCATCTTTTTACCCTCGGTTTGTCTCTCATCATGCCTAATGTCCATCCTGTGCTGGTCATCTCATGGTTGATTTGTAGTAAACACACTGAACTTGGGTCCCAGTGAGGGCTGTTTCCCAGCTCTACCCAGGGGGGGAAGGGGGGGGGGGGGGCACACGGAGGCTCCGGAGCTGCAGGACGGTCCCTTTAAGGCCGGACCGGATCATCCCTGTGGAGGCGCGGCGGCAGCAGACAGCGGCTCAGCTGGCGCGCTAACGGCAGTGACCTGTCAGCTCGGCGGCAGAACACCTCCCGAATCACCGCTTTGATTGAAGCATTTCTTCAGAGACCCGTGAAGGAGTCCGGGACAGACAGAAGCGGCGCCGGGAGCGGGGAAGGCGGAGGAGAGACAGCGGGACTGTCGGGACGGTCGGACGGTCAGGCGGCCGCGCTGCCGCTGCCGCTGCCGCAGACACATTCTGTTCCTCGGTCGGTCCACACGGAGCCGAACCAGGCCGCCGCCGCCTGCTGCTGCATGTCCGCCCGTCTCTTCACTTTATTATCATGGAGTGGATGAAGCAGCGCTGACACCGGAGACGAAACCTCATCGTGTTGAATTAAAGCCGGAACCGAGGAGGGAGGCAGCACCAGCAAGATGTCTGTCCCTGTGAGTATCAGCTCATGCTTGTACCGCTGTTGTCTTCTGTCTTCATGTTTCATCATCAGCTGCTGGTTTCCCGCGGAGACAAACACCGAGCAGGTCGAACCGGTGAGACCGAGCTCAGGCTGCACACACCCAGTCAGGCAGCCCGCAGCGAGCCGCCGAGCAAGCTGCTGCTGGATGTCAGGCTGGAGACACGGGGACAGAGAGGACAGATCTTCATCCGACTGGAGACACGGGGAAAGAGAGGACAGGGACATAGAGGACAGGTCTTCATCAGACTGGAGACACGGGGACAGACAGGACAGGGACAGAGAGGACAGGGATAGAGAGGACAGGTCTTCATCAAACTGGAGACACAGGGACAGAGAGGACAGGTCTTCATCAGACTGGAGACACAGGGACAGAGAGGACAGGTCTTCATCAGACTGGAGACATGGGGACAGAGAGGACATGGACAGGGTCTTCATCAGGGCACACAGGGACATAGGGGACAGGTCTTCATCAGACTGGAGACACAGGGACAGAGAGGACAGGTCTTCATCAGGCTGGAGACACAGGGACACTGATGGTTGGTGATGATGGGTTCAGTAGCGTCCCGGTCCAGTTGTGTGGGAGCTCGGTGGTTTCAGGCTGCTCTGCAGTGACCGAGCTATTCTGGGCCGCCCGGCTGTCAACACATCCCACAGCTGATCCGACCGGGAGGCTCCTCTTCATCGGCCTCTTCATCTGGCTCTCGTGTTGAGATGTCGTGTTCTTCATCACATTCCTGAGGAGCTGAGGAGCTGTGTGTGTGTGTGTGTGTGTGTGTGTGTGTGTGTGTGTGTTTACAGTAGTGCTAGAAATATACACCGTGGCCGTTAGACTTATCTTCACAGTCCTTGTGTTTGGCAATAATTATGATAATAATAATAATAATAATCACTGCTTTATGTCCGATTCAGTGCTGATGCTAAAGCCTCCCCACTGTATGTGTGTGTGTGTGTGTGTGTGTATGTGTGTGTGTGTGTGTGTGTGTGTGTGTGTGTGTGTGTGTGGAGGATCATGCGGTCAATGTTTGCTCCTCTCGGTCGGACAGGTACCTGTGAGCAGTCTAATCACAAAATATTCTCAAAGACAGTCTTCCAGATGACGTACTTCCCTCATTACACAAACAAATAGTGCTCTTACATGTCAGGACTCTTACTTTTGTGTAATACTTGAATTTTAACAGATTAGTGTTGTTTCAAATCTGACTGGAAATGACCTCATCATGTGACCACATCATCCTCCAAAATATCTGCAGCTTTAATTATTTTACCCAGAAATCAACGTGTTTTTGTGTCCTCTGTTTAACACTCAATAAACACACTGATTCTTCTGTCCAGCAGCAGCAGTGAAAAAGAAACACTTTAGTGTTCAGGAACAGCTGCAGCTTCCTCAGACGACTTAATTTGAAAATCCTTTATGGCCCCGCCCCCTTCCTGTACGTAGCCAAGATGGCGCCCGTTTAGGGTGGAACGTGTCCACCGTTTTGAGTGCTTCATCCTGGTACTTGTAGTGTTCTGATGTTTCTGTACTGACAGTTTGAACACACTGATGCACTCAGAGTAGAGAGAGTTACACAAGTACGCCGTTTGGGACGCAGCATGAGACTTGACCTTCAGTCTGATCAGATTTAAAGGACGTCCTCACCGGAGACGCATCCTGCTGCGCTGCATGAGGAGGTCGTGTCCAAAGCTGAGTGGGTCAGATCGACTTTAGGAATTACAACAGTAAGTGAACGCGCCAGCATTCACAGCTGATTCACGCTGTAGTTCAGAGGCACATTGTGTCTTCTGCTCCTTCCAGCTGTCATGTAGTTTTAGTCCGAACGTACCGGTCCAGTCTCTGCATGTAAGGTCGGATCAGCGCTGACCGAGTCATCGGGTCAACATTGTTCCTGCTGCTCTGGATCTCTTTTACATGCTTCCACAGATGATACTACGCAGAGAACAAGCAGAGCTGCAGCGAGGAGCTCCAGCGCCAACAGCTCCTGATGATCCGGAGTCGGATTAAGATGGATTCACATGTACTGATGTCCTCTAATAAACAGGGAAAGTTGTGTTTGAAACTGTGGTTCCAGTGATGGAAGGAGATTCTGGTTCTGTTCAACAGAAACACAGCTGCTTTTTAAATATCTGTTTACATTTTTCACGTGTTTGTGCCTCTTTTATATTCCGGCCTCGTGTTCGGCCTCTCCTGCAGTGATGGTGCTGGTTGGCTGGTAGTGATTGTGTATTGGTGTTTTTCCATCAGGTCCGGTTGATTGACAGCTGTTCTCGCATCCAGCCGTGCTGCTCTCTGGCCGGGCTCAGACTGCCCTGAGCAGCCTTCACTTCACTTTACATTCTCATCCCTGCGTTACGAATTCTTCTTCCCTTCCGAAACATTTCTTTTTAGTACGTACTGCATCTACCCTTTAAAAAGTACGTACTGTTGCATGTAGTATGTATACATTTGGGACATATTACTTCATCATAAAATGTGCCTTGAACTTTGACCTTTTTGGTCACAGGAAAAAGATGCAATTTGGGACGAGTGCGCTTCCTTCTTCTTCCTTTTGTGGGCGGAGCATCAGCGCCACCAACTGTCTCAGCGGCTCAGTCGACGTGACGTATATGCCGCCACGCTAAGGATTGTGGGTCAGAACAGCCGGAGTAGCGTGCTGGCCTGCAAGACTGCAAATATCCGACCGGATGTAGTAGGACATCCTGATATATATATCCTCTTGTCTTGAGAGTGACATATAGCACTAGATCTCGTTCTGGCATACTAAATAGTAAGCTTGGTGGTGTAGATATTGAGACGCAGCGTGAGTTTCTGGAGGCTTCACATGAACTCCCACACTGAAGCCGAGACGGTGACATACCGACACCTCGCGCCTCCTGCTGTTCGACTGATTGGTTTAAAGGGAGTACGGCTGTATATAATAGCGGCTCCTCCGCACAGCTGT
>NW_027185381.1:3161247-3196247 GCF_022577435.1 Embiotoca jacksoni | reverse complement strand
CATAAATGTTTTAGTATTGATTAGTCAGTATGCTGGCAGAGTTTTATTGATTGATAGACATGTGGACTGTGCAGATCAGAAATGAAACGCATTGAGGCAGACAGTCCTCATCAGGAAACCGTGTGTGTGTGTGTGTGTGTGTGTGTGTGTGTGTGTCTGTATTTCTATTAGTATTATGTTGTGAGGACATAAATCTTTTTTTATAGGTATATTATGGGGACACATTATGTAAATCATTACATTTCATGACTTTGTTTATAATTAGATTTGGGTTATGTTCAGGTTATAGTTCAGGTTCGGCTTAAACAGGTCAGGTTAAGTCTCCAGAAGATGACAGTAAGTCAATGTGATGTCCTCAGAAGTGAAGGGAAAACATCTGCGTGTGTTGAGTTTGATCACGATCTTTAATGTGGATCATTTTGACGTACAGTAAAGCACGAACGTTAGTGTGCAGAGTGACTGTTATCCTGCGTCCAGTGTTGGAGAACATGTGGACGTGTTTTAGATGAAGCTATAGCTTCTTTCTGAAGCTGCTTCTCAGGAACACAGAGAGGTTGTCGAGGAGTTTATTCCCTCAGTGGATCGTTTTTACCGTCGACACTGATCAGACATCCACGTTAAAGAGTGGTGAGTTCTCTTCTGAACACACAGACTTGGAGGCAGCAGGAAGCTGCGAGTCACTCAGACCGAACATTGATCAACAACACTCAACAACCCTGTCGGCAAACAGCAGCCATTTTGTGCAATGAGGCAGTTTAGAATATTGAGTGTTCCATTAAGTGCAGTGTGTGTGTGTGTGTGTGTGTGTGTGTGTGTGTGTGTGTGTGTGTGTGTGTGTGTGTTCTCTGCCTCCGTGACATTCATTTAAAAGCCCTCAGTGTCATTTTGTTTCATAAATGTATAAAATGAACCACATTAAACTTTTCTGGTGTTTTTCTTCCGATGAATCTCCGTCGTCAGGTGAAAGTCGTGCGGTCGTCTCTGCGCTCTGACCTCCAGCCGCCCTTCACCTCTTCATCACTGCTACATGTTCTCATCTATCTGATTGTGCATCGCCAGTCCTTCCTCTTCCTGTCAGACTGGTATCATCTTAACCTCCTTTCATCTGCTTCACTCTCTCCCCCTCCACTGCAGCCCTTCATTTAAAATATCCAGTGGTGGAACTTAAAATACATTTCTTATGTAAATGGTTGTAACACACAGCAACAATATAAACATATTATGATCTTATAAAGTTTTGCTGTAGATTAAACGACCCAAGCGTGTAGTTATTAAAATGAGTACAACCTTAAACATCTACAGCAGTAAAATGCAACATACACAATAATGCAGCTCTTCGATTGAGCTGAATGGGAGTTTTTTCATTGTGTGGAACTGAAAGTGAAAGCACATTTTTCATAGAAGGGAAAACCCCGTTTCTTGAGAAGAGGTCTCTGTAGAAACACTCGGCTTTTTCTGTCTCGATGCTCTGTGATCCCGGCAGGGTAGGAGGAGTCTCCATCAAACCAGGTTTGCTTTTTTCACGCGTTTTGCAGTCGCCTTTTTCATGAAATTGTATTCATATTGAACGGCGCATGTGTTGCGTGTCCTAATCGCACAAAAGGCACAACCTCGGGTCCAGAGTAACACATCTACCGAATTTGAAGCAGGTGGGAAGAACGGTTGTGGAGATACGCTGAGGACAAACATGATATGGAGAGAAGCTGTCAGGGGTTCACGTGTTAACAGTATTGTGAAGCTGTTGTTTGGTTGGTTTTTATCTGCTGTTATGAGGTCCAGGTGGGAGAAAGATTCTGGTCTGGAGAGTGTGTGTTTGTGAAGGAGCTGAAAATTCAAATCACATCTGAGAACTGCTGATCTCTGTTTCTTTCATAAATGAAATTTGAATAGATGGTCAGTTAATCAAATACAATCAGAACAATAACTGATAATGAACATAAATGCCACTCGTCATCCTGTTCTCCTCCTGCGACCGCGGAGCCTTCCTCTCTTCCGTCTCATTTTCTCCTTGAATCTCTGAATATCTCCATTCATCCGTCTGGTTCCCCTCCATCCATCCTCCCTCCAGTTGGACACGCCCTCATCAGTTTGTCTGCGCTTGACCTCTGACCCCTGTCATGATGGAGCCCCCCATCGGCCCTGATTGGATAATTCACACACTGTGGAGACGGAGCGAGGGGAGGGGCAGGAGGAGGAAATGGAAGGGGGGATAATGAAATGGTAAACGGGTGGAGGAGAAAAGGGAAGACGGAGAGAGATTAATGATGTGAAGAAGAAGATATTACTGCGCCCAGACTGAGAGATGGAGGCCCTGATGTGATTTCCCCTGCAGATAGTTTTTCACTCACCTTTCTCTCTTCCTCTCTGCCTCGTTATGCATCCCGTCCTCTATTCAATCATCTCCGTCTGCACTCTGCTGCGTCTTCGTGTCTCGCGTACAGTCGCCATCACCGTTTGCGAGTCCCGACTGACGACGCCGGAGTTTTTCTGGAGATAATTTGCACGGCCGCCCCTCTTCCTCATCCTCATCCTCATC
Organism: Embiotoca jacksoni; assembly: GCF_022577435.1. Lineage (NCBI taxonomy): Eukaryota > Metazoa > Chordata > Actinopteri > Embiotocidae > Embiotoca > Embiotoca jacksoni. The sequence continues at coordinate 3,193,711 of NW_027185381.1, read as the reverse complement.
GTCCTCGTTATGTGATGGAAGCCCAGAACACACCGAGTCCGTCCACCACCTTTAAATGTTCGCATCGTTTTCACCCTCGTCAGATGTGATGGTGTAAATTAAGTGCGGCGGCACTTTAGAAGACAGATTTATGTGTTGGTGGATGTTTGTGTACAGCGACGGTTTTACATCCCCCTCTCTGGTTTCTCTTCTGTTCGGGGTGCTGCCCTCACATTAGCATCCTTTATTACCTGCCTTTGCTTTTGTCCTTGAAGACGCCACGTTTCTTTGTGAGTGAATACATAAACGCAGCTTTTAAGCAGCTGCCTGGGGCGCAGCTTTCCCTGCAGAGTGAAGACTGATGGTCTCAAAGTGCAAAATACACATGCCTTTAAAAAGCAGCCACAGGGCTTCTGGCATGTGACTAAAGGAAAAGCATTCAGTTGTGTTATATATGAACACATTTATGTGCTTTGCTCTGCGTTATAAACAAGCAACTGGCAGTGATGTCATCGTTGGCTTGTGAACGTTATGAAACCTCCAGTTCAGATTCTGTCCGTCGCCATCTTGCTAGTTCGGAGCGGTTTGGAGCAGGAAGTGACCATATTTGGATGAGCTGGGGGAGGAGCCAGCGGTGGATCTGACTCATCTGATTGGAAACCTGACGATACTACGTCCCGCCCACCGGTAGCTGTAACCTGACTGCACCACAGGCCTGTCAATCAAACAGACACGCCCCCCCAAAACAGGTCTTTTTGAGGTTTATTTTCTAATGAATGACGGGATTATTCTTGTGGAAACTTTTTTAACATTTTATGAGACTGGTTGAATGGGAGTCTATGGAGCCACAGGCTTTTTGGAGCCGGCCTCTAGTGGCACTCGGTGGTATTGCAGCTTAAAGCGCTTTGGCTTCATTTTTTTCAGACCCAGAAGCTGCGTCCAGTTATATCCTGTCTGTGATCACCTGGCTTGGAAATTTTTGCAGCTCATCTGCTGTGTTGTGCACAGAGTGACTGTGAACTGTCACACACGCCTACTGAACCTCCATGGAGTTCAACACGGAGCTCTCAGGGTTTTGTTGAAGAGCTGCTCTGCTGGCTGCTCTGACAGCTGATGTTTGGAGGCTCCAGCAGGAGCATCAGCTCCCTTCAGAGGTCTCTGTTGAAGACATGAGTGACGTGCTGGTGGAGAGAAGGAACACTTTCAGGGAGAGTTAGAATTGACTGAATGAGGCTGAAACCTCTTCGAAGCCAGAATCCTTTCTGCACACAGGAGCACTGAGACCCACTACTGTGCTGTTGGTTTCCTCCACTGCTCGACTTCCTGCCAGAGGTTTCCTGGAATCATCCTGCAGCCAGCATCAGAAGCACATTCTGCTGAGGTGTCATCTCCTGCTGTGCAGACACACTGAACTGTACACTGCACAGAGTGAAGCCTCCTACCATCGGTCGCTGCTTCAGATTATTGCAATTTTTTGAATTTGAATAGCATCTAACTTGTGTCCAATCAGAAGGCTCCGTGCAGCGAGTCGAGGCCGAGACGATGCAGTCGGCTGTGAGCAGCAGTGAGGGAGGCAGCTGGAGGACAGACGCTGCTGTGACCTCACTGCTCTGAACTGCTGGCTAACAGGGTGTGTTAGAGTGGACGACTGCACGCACACACACATGCACGCACGCACGCACGCACGCACGCACACACACACACACACACACACACACACACACACACAGAAAGACATCAGTGAGTAGTTTAGTACTGTCACTGCAGCCTGCTGTCACTCAGTTAGTCAGTCTGTCCTCCGTCAGTCTGTCCTCCGTCAGTCAGTCAGTCTGTCGTCCGTCAGTCTGTCCTCCATCAGTCAATCAGTCAGTCTGTCCTTCGTCAGTATGTCATCTGTCTGTCAGTCAGTCTGTCCTCCGTCAGTCTGTCCTCCATCAGTCAGTCAGTCAGTCAGTCTGTCTGTCCTTCATCAGTATGTCAGTCAGTCAGTCTGTCCTTCGTCAGTATGTCATCTGTCCGTCAGTCAGTCTGTCCTCCGTCAGTCTGTCCTCCATCAGTCAGTCAGTCAGTCAGTCTGTCCTTCGTCAGTATGTCATCCGTCCGTCAGTCTGTCAGCATGTTGTCTTTTCATTACTTCTTGAAGAAGTCCAGACTGAATTGGTAATGATCAGGTTTGGATTGACATAAAGGGTTAATATTTAAAGAGTTGCAGCCTCCAGCTCTTTTATTTTCATTTTTAATATAGAATTCCTCCACATACTCTGCTGTCCTGTGACATGACTGTAATTCTGCTGTGACTTCCTGTTGAGATCGATATATAATTGATCTGCTGTATTTTCTCTCAGCGTTTCTCGTTGGATTCATTCTTTAAGGAGTGACCTCTGTGGAAAAAATCTCTCACCGGCTGTATGATCTACTGCAGCATACGTTTTTATTGACATACACTGATCCAAGTGATGAATTGATGACTTGATGACTTGATTGACAGACGGTTTACTAGAAACATTTCAGATTTATTGTTGAAGCTGAAGTTTCAACTATTCCCTGGTTTTATCTTCTCACAAAAAGAAAACACTTTGAAAAACACAGATGATTTTATTTAACCTTCATCAAATTACACTCCTTTTCCTCAGAGACCATATTTTTTACTTACCACAGTCACTGAGTAGGAAGGGAGGTTTTATTTCATGGTGAAGGGCAGCCGGGAATTTTAATCTGCTCACTGAGACAATAAAAAAAGAACAAACTGTTGAATTTTAAGGGCTTGCAAAAGTAAAAGGTCGAGAACAGACTGCAAGATTAATAATACTAAAAAAAAAACTGTTAGCTGTGTGAGAATAATGTTTAAATTTCCCAAAGAAAAAATGACTGTTCTGTGTTATGACGTGAATCTGCAGCATGTCAGAGCTGAACGTTTGCATGCTGCTGTCAATCAATCAGAGCTCAGGCTGATGTAAGACAGGTTTGTGGTCAGATTAACAGCTGTATCACTCTCAGCCTGTTGAACAGAGTCCAAAGACCTCAGGAGGTGGAACTGATGCTGATCTCTTCATGTCGTCACACAGTTTATTTATCTAACGGTGCACAATGTTAACGCTCCTCCTCATCCTCTCCACCTTCATCCTCTCCGCCCATCTCTCTCTTCACCTCCCTGGAAACGCTGCCTTCACTTTCTTTCTTCCTCTGTTTTCCGCTCCCTCGATTCCCAGCATCCCTCATTTACTCTTAATCTGCCAGTTCTCTCCATCGTATCCCCGTCATCTGTCCAGGCTGCACATCGTCCTGCTACTCCTCCCCTCCCACCCCCCGTATCAATTCCATCTCACACACACACACACACACACTGTATGGGAGTTTAATCTGCCCAGCTGCCATCCTGTGAATTGGTTGTGAACCAAGAAGCCAAGCAATTTACTCCTCTCAAAGGCCATCCCACACCACCGAGCTCTCAGAGAGAGAGACAGAGAGGGAGACAGAGAGGGAGACAGAGAGGGAGACAGAGAGAGAGACAGAGAGAGAGAGACAGAGAGAGAGAGAGAGAGGGAGAGAGAGAGAGAGAGGGAGAGAGAGACTAGTTACCTTCATGTCTATGTTTTAGCCTGTAAAAGTCTGTGGTGGAAACATGGAGTTAAGATGGAGATGAGCTCATCAGCTTCAGTCTCAGCTTTTTGTTTCACACTGCAGGAAATAATTATCACCAACATGTTTTTCTTAGAGGATAATCCTGGTTTACTGAAACTACTGATAGTCACTTAAAGTTGATGTTATTAAAAAAAAATTGTAATAGAAGATCAGATATCCATGCAGTATATCACTTTTATATGAATTTATTTGAATAGTCATTGCATGTATATCTGTTCTACCAGGTTTGAGCTATTCCTGCTTTATTATGATGTTTTTAATTGTCGATCATTTTTGTGTGCAGACCCGAACCTGCAGTGAATGTCTTGCACGTATTGTGTGTCTCAGAGCCTGACAAGTGCCACTGAGCTCATTGTTGTTGTTGTTGTTGATCAGTGATCTGCACTGTTGTGAAATGTTCCTTTGCTGCCACGAACACACACACTGCAGTTTATTTCATCCGCCACTGAAAATAGTCCCCCTGAGGTGTCCTAGCTCCTCCTGTTGGTTTGATAAAAAGTCATTTGTGTTTTTAGGAAATCACTGAGTCTTTAAAAAAAAAGAAAGAAATATATATATATTTGACAGCTGTTTTTAAAGATTTCAATCTTCAGTAGAGCAGTTCGATGTTGTGTTGTTCGTGTCTCGATCCAAATAAAGACTGAAAGATGTTTTTGTGGTTTTAAGAACAAAACGATCATCTCAGTAGAGTTTTCCATCGCTCTGCAGCTTCTCTCTGCTGCTCTACAACAACAGGCTGTCTGTGTCTGTGTCTTTAAGACTCATTGATATCAGTGACGCTCTCCTCTGATTGGCTGACTGTTTTCTGACTGACACGCCCAGACCAATCACTGGTTTTCTTCAGTCTTGTGTTTGCGACTGAATGGCCGTTCTGTGTTTTACTGCACATTAAAGATTGGACCTGCTGAAGGCCAACATGGAACATCAGGATGAGTTTGTGACATCACAAACACACAGTTGCTGAATATGAGCTGTGTGTTTTTTTTCCGTGGAAAAGGAAATCTGAATTTCTACAAAATGGGATCTTTTAAAGGTTGGAACGAGAGCGGAGCATTTCCTCGTTGATTCCTGGAGACACCTCGCTCTCACTTCATACTGCATCAGACAGAGATCTCTCAACCTGCTGTAACTTAATACAGTCAGTGTGATGAAGGTGTAGTATTCTTCTACACCTCTTAGCGTCTTGTTCTCTCAGATCTTCTTTCTCCTGTTGGTTCTGACAGATCCGTTCCTGAGTCCCCACGTTATGCAGAGTGACTCGCGTGTTTTGATTAATTATTCATAATTAATGAATAATTCACTGATTTATAACCAAATATATGAAATGACATGATGGTGGAAGCTGCAGATATGTTGTTGAGTCTTGTACATCTGGTTACAACATCAACAATCATGCACACAGAACAAGATCATACTTCCTTTACTTTACTTTTCTCCGTTTTGCCGGCTGTGTGGACTTGGTTAGTGACCTCAGTGTGTCCTGATTAAAGGACACCTGCGTGGCTGGAAGCTTCTTTTTTGAACCTCTGCAGTTTAAAGAGCAGCAGAGCAGCGGAGACGACGCCAGTGGACTTTCTGCTGAGTCATGCTTTTAAACACCGATTTTTGCTGACTCCCCTCGTAACAGCACTAGACATCAGCTTCAGATGGTACGCCCATTCAGTGTGTGTGTGTGTGTGTGTGTGTGTGTGTGTGTGTCGCCACGGCTAGATGAGAGAGAGGAAGCTAGAAGATGAGTGTGTCTGTGCTGATAGAATGATGACTGAGAAAATACACTGAGTCGGCATGTTGACTTTACACACGAACACAGTCAAAGTCATTCTCAGCTCATATCTATGTTTATCATTTTTCTTTTTATGATGCTTTTAGTGATGTTTCTTGACCAAAATAAATGATACACATGGTGGATTTGTTTGGTGTATTACACATTCGGTGTGTTGGGGGACTTACTGCATTTCAGCCGATATTTATCAGAATTGATTGATATTGATTAAACTACCTATTAGTGGCTTCTACTGTCTCATCAGATGGAGAGCCAGTTGTGTTTGCAAAGTGCATGAGGTGGCCGTCACCATCTTGCTAGTTTGGAGCGGTTTAGAGCCAGAAGTGACCATATTTGGACGAGCTGAGGGAGGAGATACGTCCCGTCCACCGATAGCAGTAAACTGACTGCACCACAGGCCTGTCAATCAAACAGATACGCCCCCCAAAACACAGCTTTTTTAAAGCTTATTTTCTAATGAATGAGGGATCATTTTCAGATGGACGTCCACAAAACTAACAACACCAAGATAACTTTTTTTTTATTGAATTTTATTGACTGACAATTTTATGAGACTAGTTGAATGGGAGTCTATGGACCCAGAGTCTTTTTGGAGCCGACCTCTAGTGGCACTCGATGGTATTGCAGCTTAAGGTACTTCCGGCTCGGTCTCATTTTTCAGACCTGGAAGTTGCGAACCCTTTTATAAACAGTCTGTGGTTCCAGCTTCACTACAGTCAAGAGGTCCATCATGCAGATAAAATGCGTGTATTATTTTACATAAAACCATTAAGAATAACGTTTTTATTTATTTGATAAAGCTACACGTTACTGAAGACTTTGTTGTAACTGTCAGCTTACTGCTGTAGATACAAAAAAAAAAAATCTAACCCTTTGCTATTTTTATAGATATTGTCTATTTTTAACTTCAACTACACTTCTCATGAGACATGTTAGTTGAAAGAGCCTTTGGTTTGGTACCAGAATAAAGAAAACGTGTCTCACTGTAAGTCTCGATAACTTCAGCACGCCACGTCTGACAGATTGATTACCAACTGATGTGGAGCCAGTTGGTAGTAACTCGTTATGAGGGAGGGCTCGCGAAATTCTTACTGTTACATCACGCATGTCTCCAGAGCTCTGAGTTCTGGGAGGAGTGCACTTGGAAAAATGTTTACAGCAAAGCAGCAGCGTGCGAGAAGGTTCTCTTGGTTTAGTAGCTTTTCCACCGCTGAACCCTGTTCTCCTTATCAAGCTCCCGGGATCTGCTGGGAGGCCTGCTGGGAAGCCGTCTGATCACAACACACAGGAAATGGAGCATTCCTCAAGCCAGACAGAAGAGTGTGTGTGTGCGTGTGTGTGCGTGTGCTTTGGGTGTGTGTGCGTGCGTGTGTGTGCGTGCGTGTGTGTGTGTGTGTGTGTGTGTGTGCGTGTGTGTGTGCGTGTGTGTGTTTGCTTCTCCGACCTCGCTGGAGGAGTGCAGCGTTGAAATTGGGTCAGGATTATTCCAGCTCACATTACAGGAGTCTCCCACCAGGCCTTATGTAAGAAGAGGACCCGCTTCCTCGCAGTGGTGTGACTTCACAACTCGCTGCTTTGTCTGTTTTCATACAGTAGTTTCTGTAAGTCGGGTCTGTGGTACCTGTTGGACAGCGGCGGAGGCCTGGGGCGGTGATGTCACTCATCCATAGCAACATCCTGTATCTCACTGACCGCCGGCCAGATGTCCTGACATTTAGTGCATTTATATTCACGCTCTCCTGAGGATGGATTCCAATGATTTTCCCGACCCTGACCTTTCCTCTGCTGCAGCTCAGGCCGCTTCGCTCTCACATGTGAAGCTCGCGTTTGTGCTCCCCAGATGATGGTGAATATATTGATTTTTTTTTTTTATTGATCCATCATGTGGCCTTCACTCCAACCCATTTTGGATCCACGATGTCTTTAAAAATCAAACACACAGATATGAATGAATTGTGCTGCAGAATATTTCCGCCGGAGCAGCTCGGTGCGGTGAGGCAGCAGATACTGCCCGACGTGTTGCTTCAAAACTGCTTTAATGGATTACTTTCAGTACAAAACTGAAAACCCTGAAAACCCAACACTGACATATCAGCCTAGAAAGTTCTGGTGTTACACAGCACAGAGAGGGGTTTGTGTTTCACCCCAGCGGCGACCAGAAGTGACGTCACCCGTCGGGTTTGTGAACGGCCGTTATGAAGCCGCTGAAATCCTATGTCTGAGTCAAGAATTGGACAACATTTCACTTTCAAAACTCCAGCTGCATTAAGAGATTACGAGATGTGTATGTAGTGGCATTAACTGTCATCAGCTGTAACTGTGTGGAGGACCGTTAAGCTAATAGTTGAAATGAACTCCGATGTTTCGTGCTGCCTCCTTGTTTATAGCGTGAGCGAACGGGTGTGACATAAAAAAACAACAAAAAAAACAGCATAGCTCTGCATTTCCTCTCCCTCCTCTCCATTACGATAATGTAGGTCAGGCACATTATTGTGTGCCTCATTCAAGCTGACATGTTGGTGTGAACTCTCCAGCTCGAACTCGGCGTGCTTGAAAAAGACCGAACAGTCGGAACAACATGTAAACGAACGGAGAGCATCGTGTTGTTTATCGCACGGACATGAAGGAGCTGATCTGTAGTGATCACTGAGGGCGACGCTCCACTCCCGCTGCGCAGTTTGCATCAAAAGTGAAACGCATCGTCCTCCTCATCATCATCATCATCATCATCATCATCATCACACATACAGAGTTACTGACTCTCACTATGCAGCGATAAACGAGGATAAATCCTTTTCAAAGAGCCTCCTCATAATGAAAAAAATCATCCAGCATTCAGACATTTTCTGCATGATGAAAGGAAACCGATGATGGGAGTCTGTCTCCATGGTTACAGCGTGAGACAGACTTTTTCATGGTGCAGATTTAGTCAAATGTAGATTTGAATGTAAGTCAGAAAAGTGGTGGAACCAAGGAGCAACCAGCAGTGACGTCACCCGTCGGTTTGTAAACGGCCGTTATGAAGCCTCGAGTTCGGATTTTGTCTGGCGCCATCTTGTTGATTCGGAGCGGTTTGGAGCAGGAAGTGACCATATTTGGACGAGCTGGGGGGAAAGCGAGCGGTGGATCTGACTGATCTGATTGAAAACCCGGCGAAACTACGTACCCCCCCACCGATAGCTGTAACCTGACTGCACCACAGGCCTGTCAATCAAACAGACACGCCCCCAAAAACACATCTTTTTCAAGCCTTTTTTCTTAATTAATGAGGGATCATTTTCAGACGGACCTCCAGAAAACTAATAAGTAGGAGCGATTTTAACTAAAAAATATTGAGATAACTGGTGGAGAAAATGTATTGACTTAGAATTTTATGAGACGAGTTGAATGGGAGTCTATGGAGCCGGACGCTTTTTGGAGCCGACCTCCAGTGGCACTCGGTGGTATTGCAGCTTTAAGGCACTTCTGCAACTGCCTCATTTTCCAGACCTGGAAGCTTCGTCCACTTTTATATGAAGTCTGTGGGTGGAACCATCTCAGAATATTCTCATCTCATTAGACCATAAAACAACAGTAGGAATGACAAAGTCTCTGAAAATGACATATTTTTGTCCATTTTGACAATCCTCAGGCACAGAGTGTCCCGTCCACGTGGTCCTCACACTGTCTCTCTGCAACAACACTCGTATATGACACACAAGTCTGTGAATAAATGAAGTTGGGAGAAGTGATCCTCTGAGAATCTTAAATACCCAAAACCACATTTCATCCCAGTCCGTCCTTCAGCTGCCAAAATAGCTCCTGCTGGATCAAAGTGGAGGAAGAAATAAGCGCTCCTGCTGCTGCTGCTGATGGAAGATTATTATTATTATTATTATTATTATAAAACACCTCAGGCAGGTTGTGTTGGGGCGCCGATGGTGAAAATCCATCTGTAATCCATGTAAATCTCTTCTAATCTACATATTATGGGGATTAAGGAGCAGCCATCTGATCGGGCTCCTGTGGAGGGCGAAAGGTCACTGACGCAGCTCGATGCTTTAAAACTCATCAGTCAGATGTTAAAATGAGCCAGGTTGAGGCGGGAGCATCTTTTTCTGCTGATGTCGTCTGCTCTGTTGTCTGAAAGATTTATGGCTCGCCAGCGGGAGAAAGAACCGAGCGCAGCCGAGTTGTTGTGCTGCTCCACATCGGACCCGGATGCTAATTAGCCTACTCTACTTCTGATGGCCTATAAAAAGACAGCGCAGCCTCTGGAGGACTTTGGGGGACTCATCTGTCCTCTGCTCTGCGATGTGATGACGTAAATGGATCTGTGTATTTACTGGAGCTCGACTTCCAGTAGAGCTCTGATCCTGGATGAGCAGGGCGGCTCAGACACGGGAGGACTTCTAGAAACAGGAGGTGACCGTGACAGTGGCCTCGTCATTCAAACTCTCCCTGCCGTCAGCCCTCTGATCTTTCTCCACGTCTCCGTGCCAGCTCTGCAGAACGTCTCTCTGCACCCAGACATCAGTCTGCTGGAGGAGAAAATACGCTCGGGGCTTGTTTGTGTTTCTTTAAACCAATCACAATCCTCCTGGCGGTGCTGAGCACAGCATGCAGCGACGGTACCCTCACAAAATAGTGTTGTGGTGGAATATTTGCACACATCGTGGTGTGCTTTGGCTTTAAAATGGTTAAATCTTTTAAATCCATATAAAAGATGGAAAAGAAGCCGGCAGACCTGCTTCACTGTATAATCTCGAACATGTCAGCGTGGAGGTCGCAGCCTGGAGGTGGTTGTTGTTTTTTCCAGTTGCAGCGGGGGGTTGAAAACGGTAACACTGAAATAGTCTGCCTGTAGTAGGGGTGGGCGATATGGTCCGAAAATCACGATATATCTGGGTATTTTTGCGATAATGATATTCTTGACGGTGTGTATATATATAATAAAAAAAAAGACAAAACAATATTTGATTATTCATTTTAATAACAGAATTTCAACAAAAGTATTATAGATTTATATGTCAGCATAAATGTCACATTATACCTTCTAATATTCATTAAAAACTAAACAAAAATCATCTCTCAGTTCTGCAGTTCTTGTGAACAGCAGTCAGATTCAGATCCTGTACTCGGCGCCGAGGGAGGATTTGGTGATGCAGCGGTGCAGGAGAGCTGCTGCTCTGTTGGGACGGCTGTCGTGATCACTTGCAGGGCTTCTAATTCTTCCTTCGCCGCTGTCGTCAGATTCAGCGATATTTTTTCGTGACGAGTAAACTCGTTCACCTGAGCGTCCCCGCTCCACACGCAGAGAGGACCGTAAATTAAACTCCCACTCAGCTGAAAACCTGAAGAATACAGCAGCTGTCAGCCATGCTTTATCACGATGTGAATTTTTTCATCTGAAAACGTGTACCGGTATTATTGTGAATGATATGATGGCACACTCTACAGTTCTGGATTCTGATTGGGTTGCAGATGTTGTTACACAAGCCACATGATGATGGATTATTAGCCCCATTTCATTCCCATCATGTGTCAGTACTGTCCCACATGGAGAGGGTTCACCATCTGAGTGACAGTCTTCAAATCTGCACGGTAGATTTTTATATTATGCACAGATGAAACGGAGGTCCTCGTGGAGAGGTCAGGGAGTCATGGCAACCAGAAGGAGAATCCACAGCACATCTCTGCTCATCTGCTCAGTGCTGGTTGATATATTGACCTCTAACAGGGAAAAAGCAGAAGAGCCTGTAATCCTGCCTGAAGTTAGAGGAGTTTATGACTACCATCATATTTACTGCCTGCCTCATATAGTTATTCTTTATATATTTATCTTTCTGACCGCAGGCATCGTCCCTCCTCGAAGGCTGCTTAAAAGTACAATAAAACATTATTATGTATTCTGGTGTTCAATCTAATCATCTGTAATATGGGTCATTAATGCATGCAGGGAATATGTTGCACTGAATCTGTAGAGTCTTCACCACCATGTCAGAGGAACGTATTTCAGCTGAAGCAGTGTTTCTGTGTAAATGGTCTGTACTTGTATAGCGCTTTATCACCTTTCGGTCTCAAAGCGCTTTAACATGTTTTTCCATTCACCCATTCACACACTAATGAGACAGATCACCATGCAAGGTGCTGCCATCAGGAGAACATTCACACACTGATGGTACACCATCGGGAACAACTTAGGGTTCAGTGTCTTGCTCAAGGACACTTAGGCATGTGGACAGGAGGAGCTGGGGATCGAACCACCAACCTTCCGATTAATGTTCAACCCACTCTACCGTCTGAGCCACAGCCTCCCTGTGTGTGCGTGTGTGTGTGCGCGTGTGTGTGTGTGTGTGTGTGAGAGAGATCTCTCAGCTCCTTCTTGGCTGTATAGACTGCTCCATCTGTGTGTGTTTGTCTGAAAGTGTGTGTTTGTACTGTAGCCAGTGTTTTGTGTGAAGATGTGCAGCTGCATGTGTGTCTCTCCGTGTGTGTGTGTGTGTGTGTGTGTGTGTGTGTGTGTGTGTGTGTGTGTGTGTGTGTGTGTGTTATCAGCAGATCTGGATCAGTCCGGGCTGATTCACTGGCCCTTCAGGCTCAGTTGCCATGGTAACCTGCCTGCCTCTCTCTGTGTGTGTGTGTGTGTGTGTGTGTGTGTGTGTGCGTGTGTGTGTGTGTGTGTGTGTGTGAAGGAGGTAGGGCCACATTTCAAATGATATATGATGTGACGTGAGCCTCGTGTAAACGGTTAAATGCACCTCCAGCTGATTTGCAGTTGTAAAGAAGATAATTAGAAATATTCACGTTTTAAGAACACACTCTGTTTTTCTTTTCCTGTTTTTGAAGCTCACGTGTGTGTTGTGTGTTCTTCGGTCCCACCCTGTGCTGCAGGTGCTCTATAGAGTGTTTGGCTGCCTGCAGGGGGCGCCGCAGGTCGAGGTAGGTCTTCCAGCATGGAGTGGAGTCTAACACCTGTAGTCCGCTCTCACAGGTTCATCTGATGTGTCGAGGGGCTAGCAGGAAGTGACAGGAAAGATATTTCAACTCACTGCAGAAGAGATCGGTCACTTTCAGGGTTTATTGGACACAAATGATTTTGAGCGCTGCCGTGCAGAGTTCCACATTTTAACTAAAAGAACTAAATGTGAACTGAAATACATTTTTAAATGAAGTTATTCAGATCAGAGGCAGCTTCAGACTGATTTAAAGTCATGATTGATAAAGATTTCAGGTCTGATCTGTTTATTGATAATAAACTCAAAGCTGCAGGTGTTTCAGTCAAAATATGATTTAAAGAAATAATGCAATATTTAACTAAAAAGGTCAATTTTTCCCTGATGTCAGTTTGACCTGAGTCTGTCTTGCATATTGAAGCTGCATGGAGTGGAACTTATGTAAAGAGTGACCTTCTGCATGCTGTTTTAGAAGTGGTTGTTCATCCATCTGATTGATCAGCAACTTTACTTACAAAAAAATGATATGATTATTTAGATGGTGAAAAATAGCTGTAAAATCAATCCAACATGTTCAGTGAGCAGACGTGTGTTAAAACAAACCCTCACAATCTGACTAGTCTCTATGTTTTTTTCACACTGACGTCACTGACTGATGGTGAGCGGTTGTTGCTGTGTGTGTAAACTAATCTGCAAGAGGGACTAACATGGAGCCGGTGTGTTGTGGCCGCTGCATGATGCTGAGCATGTGGAGGATTTTGATGTTTTCCTATTTTTAAAATGTGATGACATCTTAGGCTGGAACAGGAAACCGGGGAGACCCCTGGGAACAACTTCCTGTATCTGCTTTCAGATTGAAAGCCCTCCATCATTTCCTACACGGCCGAACCTCTTACAAGAATCTGAGCTGGTCTTCTTTCAGTAACTCAGAACAACATAGTTAACAAAACATCAAAAAATGACATCTGTTTGGAGGTGAACCATCATGTGAAGGATGAGCTGCTTTATGTTTGGCTGCTTCTGATCTTCCAGCTGGTTTTATTGACCTGATGGTGGTAAGAGAAGGAAGGTGAGCAAAAACACTATGACTCGGGAGGCGATCAACAAATCTCACTACAGACATAATCAGTAGTAAAAATATCTTCCACTAAACATCACTGCCAGTACACATCCGCATTAATGGGGCAGAAAATGTGATGTGTGTAATTGTAAGTAAGTTGCACTGGCCGCTTTATTGTAATAGAAGTTAAAGTCACGGTGGTAGAAGGACAAAGATAAATGCTTCATGAAAAGTGGGCTAATTGTCGGTCACTGAGGCTGTGAGTATGTTGGACTTCAGTTTCAGGGAATGTGATAGTGTTCAGTGTTCAGGGGCTGCAGGAGTCCTTCAGCCGTGATGCTGCCAGCTGAAATAAGACAGCGAGCAGCAGAAGTAGTTCAGCAGCTACATGTATATTTGTCCCTCCACCAGCAGCAGCAGGGCTTCCTTCAGTGTGCCCCCTGCTAATTGGACGGCAGCGGCTGCAGGAGGACAGACGCAGGGCGGATGCTGACGGTGTGCGAGACGGAAAGGTGAACTGACACATCCCATAGGCTGCGTGTGATGTTCTGCACAGCGGCTGTCGTTTTAGCTCAGTGTCAAAGAACTGATTGTCTGACACGGTGGAACAAAGTGTTGCCTGCGGCGAGGTGGAGTCTCTGCCACGTCGGCCTGCGAGGATGTTGGGCATGTTTTCAGACGCCAGTTCAGTAAAATCACTTCCGGGACCGTTGAAGGTTTAAAGTTTTATTACACAACAAGTGGTTCCGACCCAGAGATCTGATTGGTCAACTGGACATTTGGAACGTACTCAAATCAGCATAAAATCACACCCTGCTCGTCACTGGAAATATCACTCCACCTTCTCAACGGCAAATATGTGATCGGAATTTAATTTCATATAATATTTAATATAAAGTTGTTTCTACTTGTTCGAGGTCTATTAAATGACCCATTTGGTGAAATCGGGTCTCTTTTGGTCCTTTTTGGTCGCTCCGAGCACCCGTACCGTAACACCACGGATAGTCACGCACTTACAATCCTAGCGGCGGCTGGCTGGACCGGTTTGGTCACATGACCACACATGACACGGAGCTAAAAATCTTAAAAACAAATGAGTCCATGGATATATTTTTTCAGCAGATATCTTATTTCCAATCAGACTGAGCTAGCTGAGCAGTTTAGTGTTTCTGTGTTGTATTTATTCAGTTTGAAACTAGAAATCCTCTCTGTTGCTAAGGTCGTCGCTAAGGGTCGGGCTACTTCCTGGAGTAGTAAACATTGCATATGTTACATAAGAATCTACTGATTGTTTTCTAGTTCTTAGTCATACCCCATTATTGCCATGGAAACAAAAAGTTGTATATTTATTTATGAAAACATTTCGATCACGTATTTTATTTGGCTGGTAACTTGCTGTATAATCGCCCTATTACACTTGTGTAATATTGCTTAAAAAAAAGCTCCTTTTTGCTAACTTTTGGTGCTTTTTGATTCTTTGTGCCACGGACATCATAGAAGCCAGACGAAAAACAGGATGGAGGTTTGATCTCCAGTCACCTTCTAATGTTAAGAACCGGTTCCACGCCTCGGTGCCGTTCCCACCACACTCGGTCCACCAGGAACCGCCTGAAGCGTCGGCTGCGGACACAGGCTGAACGAGTGTGTTTCTGGCTACAGTAGACGTCCAGTGTGTCCTCTGTCCTCTTTATGTCCCGCTGACTGGGTGGCATTCATGCCGCGGTTTTATGATAATGGCCCGGACAGCTCTGAATGGCTCTGACTGTGCGGTGAATAGGATGCATTCACACCGTGCAGTCCCATACGGAGAGAGATTACAGCTGATAAAAAGACTGTTGACCTCCAGGATGGACGAGACGGCACAAAGAGCATCTTTTATCACTTCACCCGCATGGTCCACTGTGAACGCCACTTGTCCTTATTTCATGTCAGATTGTGTTGTTTGTGTGGTTCTGCTGTGGACTCTCCTGTTGTCTGTTGCTGAAGAAATGTGGATCTTCATCTGTGTGTGTGTGTGTGTGTGTGTGTGTGTGTGTGTGTGTGTGTGTGCTGGTGTTACTTATGTTGTGGAGACTTTGGTCTGGTTACACATCACTTTATGGGATCTCAGCTGGTTTTGGGGGACAGAAAAAGTCCCTGCAGAGTAAATGATTCAGTTTGTGGGCAGAGACTTTGTTATTTTGGGTACGATTAGTGCTTTAAGGTTCTAGCAGGGTTAGAATAAGTCTGCAGTAAATTAGTGTGTGTGTGTGTGTGTGTGTGTGTGTGTGTGTGTGTGTGTGTGTGTGTGTGTGTGTGTGTGTGTGCGTGCGTGCGTGCCTGCCTGCCTTCTGTTAATGAGGTAATTTAATCAACCAGTCCAATCCTTTTTATGTGCGTGACCTCTGACCTCAGCCGAGCGCTGACGTCACCCTCACAGAGGGGCTGTTTGTGTAGCTCTCTCTTTCTCTCATGCATATGTGTGTGTGTGTGTGTGTGTGTGTGTGTGTGTGTGTGTGTGTGTGTGTGTGTGTGTGTGTGTGTGGATGAACTCTTGTTCTTGTGTGTGTTTCACTGCTGGAGCTGTCAGCGTGACCCGTTGTGACGTTCAGATGTGTGTGTGACTGAGTTTGAAGCTCTTGGTGGTCGTGTGCAGATCTTCATGCAGAGCCGCCTTCATCTCATTGCCTGTCAAACAGAAAGCAGCTCTCTGATCTCACCGCCGGCTCTTTTCTGACCCGTTTTGCTAAATACTATTTGTGCTGCTGCTGTTGTCCAGTCAGTGCTTGTGTCTGATGTTTGAGAGGATGTTCAGGCTTTTTAAGCCTCACTGACTTTGTTATTGTAATTGGTAGGCGCATTATACATAAAGATATCCTACGTCAACACATCGTAATTATGTGCCTACCACTAAGCTGGGCTACAACGCAAGATGAGGACCACATTAAAGAAAAAATAAATAAGAGAAGGAGGATATTTTGCTCTCTGGGAAAAAAATTGAAATGCCCAGAACAAAGTTTACATTTTATTTACGGAATAAAATTACATTTCAAGATAGAATAAGTTCAGAATTCAGGGAATAAATCAAACTTGCTTTGCGCATGTGATTCTACAAGAAGTCTTGTGCAGATGAACTCTTGCAACTTGAACTTCAGAATCTGTTTTAGAAATAAGGAAATTGTTTCTTTGAGCACATAAATGCAGTTTGCTAATTCGTATCTGGACTTTGAAGAGATTGTTCTGAAAATGTCATCTGTTCAGAAGGAGAAACACAAACTTGGAAGCAGTGGCTGCATTCGTGCAGACTGAAACAGCTGGAAATGGACAGATGTGAGGATTTCCATGGTTACAGCTGCCCCCAATACTAAGGGGACATGTTGTATCACAAGACAAATTAAGACAGTTGATGAAGCTGTTTGAGGTCCAAACTCACTTCATTTGTTTTTCAACAATTTGATTTTCTTCTCAAAACTTTTACTTTATTCGCCACATTTTCACTTAATTGTAAAAATACAAAATGAAATGCAAAAAAACACCTTCCTCTAATTTTTCTTCTCAATATGGCCTGAAGACTCCATCGAAGTGTAGCTGGTAGATGCTACACTTCTTTGCAACAGTTGTTTCTGTGTAGCATCGTGTGTATTTTGCAAACGTGCAAACAGTTCGATCAAAGACAAATGTGAATCATAAAAGCAAATCACTTTAACTTTAACACTCACCGGCTCAAAAACAAAAATCTTCTCACTCACGGTTAAATTCTGCTAATTCTGGTTAATATGATAATTTTAACTGATTTGATAACTACAGTCAAACCGAGTAGGAATCACTTCATATAAGATTGACTCTTTTTTTGTGAAATGTAGAGATGCTTCAGGTTGGCGCTGTTCACCAATTGAAGTGTAGGCGGAGTCACATCATCAGCGGGCGGAGTCATATAATTAGTAGAGTGTTCTACTAACTAGCCTGTGGTTGGACCAGATGAGATTATATTTATGTACTTAATTTAAATCGACTGTGGTTTACATCACGTGTGTTGGACCTTTTTGTCCCACAGAGATGAATCACTCAGAATATAAAACGTCGTGTCGACTCATTCTGTCGCTCATTATTTTTATTTTATTATTTTACTGGAACAAACTTGGATTTTTTTTTTTTTAAACTGATCTTCACCTGAAATTTATTTCCACACAAACTGTTGTTTCCTGCTGCAGTAGGAAGTGATGGTCAGGACTCTGTGTGTGTGTGTGTGTGTGTGTGTGTGTGTGTGTGTGTGTGTGTGTGTGTGTGTGTGTGTGTGTGTCGGTCAGGTCCACCGGGTGCATTCGCTGCATTCCCAAACAGAACCCAACAATAGAACCCAGTCTTATAAATCACTGACTCACAATCACAGGAAATGAATATCATATCAGGACACACACCAGTCCGACTGTGCTTCATTGTGAGTGTTTGTGTTTGTGTGAGAGTGTGTGTGTGTGTGTGTGTGTGTGTGTGTGTGTGTGTGTGTGTGTGTGTGTGTGTGTCATTTTGCGTCAACACAATGAGTCTTTTGTTGCTCTCTGCTGCTTGTGGTGAATTAAAAGTAACTGTCCTTATGTGTGGCCTCTTACATCAGCGCTGAATGTCACATTAACACTGAAGGTCTACATGTGAAAACCTTGTATCTCTAAAATGTCACCGGTACAACAGGCTGATATTAATAGTTCTCATCTGACAGCATGAACATCACAAAAAATCAAACTCACTTGTTTTCAGTCCATTTGTATCGTGCACTCAGCAGAGAGATCACCTGCTGTTATAATAAGCAGCCTAAATGATGAACACACTTTCACACACACACACACACACACACACATACACACACACACCCACACACACACACACACACACACTTGTCAGTGAGTGTGTGTCAGCTGCTGGACCGGAGCAGAGAGCTGACAGGGGTTAATGAAGTTATTAACCATGTGAATGGAAAGATAATGGAGGAGTGAAGTGACTAATGATGGAGAGGAGAGAGGAGATGCTCATCCACACACGCTGGCATTCAGCCGATTCGGCTTTTATTTCTGATGGATTTTAATCTGCGCCGTGTGTGAAGAGCTGCGACGCCAGAGGAGAACAGACACTAATTAGTTTTAGTCAGGCAGCTGACTGACACTGTGCAGCTGTGGGGGCCTCTCGGTGGCGTGTTGGACCGCCTGTGGCTGCCTGATGTTTACCAGAAACCCCGTTGTTCGGTTTACAAATGATGGCTGAAAATCTGGTGAGCCAATCAGAGGCAGGGGGCGATGAGGCCACTAACAATGAATAAAAACAAATAAAAAACATATTGAAGAAATTAAAAACAATATTAAATCAAAACAACATCCAAAGATATCCATGCAACCCAGTAATCACGGCAAAGCGTTAAATAGACACGCCGGTCCACCACAGCTAAATGTGAGATAGCCACGCTTTGGCCTGTCTAGGCATGAAAGTTACATGTTTTGAAAGTGGGAAAGTTACACGCGTAAATGTCATGTGACGCAGGAATATGTGACCAAGATCCCGCTTTAAAGGCAACATGGGCCATTTTTGGGGCATTTTTAGTTGCAGACTGCCATGCGAGACGATGAGGTTTGAATCCAGGATGTGGCAGCATTGTTTTTTGTTTTTGAACACCAACCACGTGTTTTCGCTATACATTTCATTTTCCTGAGTAGCAGTAGGTTTCATTTCCATCCACTACAGGAAAACGTGTAACTTTCATGTAAAGACAAATCAAAGTGGGATATTTCACGTTTTGCTGTAGTGGGCCAGCGTGTGTATTTCACGTTTTGCCGTGATACTGGGTTCATCCATGATGTGTCATTAATACTATAAAAAAAAAAATCATAATATATTTAAAGATTGGTCCTCATCTGGAAATGACAGTGAGATTAAATGTGTTGTCAGATGAGATTTGAACACTGGTATTGAAGGTGATGACCTCATCTGAAGGGGAACCCGGAGCTGCACTGAAAAGGCCTGGTCTGGTTCTAGGAACCACTTAGAGGTGCTGGTCCAGTGACCTGAGCAGGTGATGATGGCTATAAACTAATAACTAATAACCTCTACTGGACAGGCTCTTCATTTAAGGATGCCAGGATGGGTGAAATGTGCTCACGCTTTCGTGCACCAATCAGGAGCCTCGTTGCAAAATTCTGAACCAGCTGCAACCGGGATATCAGCGTCTGACCCGTTCCAGCACACATCAGGCCCACTGAGCTGACCATCAGACTGCCTGAGCAGCAGCTCTGAGTGAACTTCAGTCTTTGTTCCACTTCACCAGAAACAAATGGAATCAATGAACAATCGGTACATTAATATGTACACAAGAAACCACACGCTGGGAAATCAGATTACACAGCTAATGGGATTTTCCACGCTCACGTTATTATTCTTTTACACAAACAAGAAAATGACTTTCTTCAGTAAAAATCTATACAGACAAACCAGATTTCTTATTGAGGAAATTACTCCCAGAAACCTGCCTCCTGAGCATCTTCAACGTCAGCGATGATAACACTGGTGATGCAGATGTAATTCATAGATAAAAGTCCTCTGTCCCGTCCGGTGCACAGAGCCACTCATTGCTTTGTTAAGTGTGAGTGAGGATGTTTAAATTCTCCTTCGCCGGATTCCAGAAAGAGTTTTAAAGGATCCAGTAAACACAGGAAGTTTATTAACAGGAGTGTTGGAGTGAGACTGAAGACATGGAGCCACGTCCCCAGCACAGACCACTGACCTACATCTCTCAGTCCTCAATGACTTACTGTGTGTGTGGCGTGTGTGTGTGTGTGTGTGTGTGTATGTGTGTGGCATGTGTGTGTTTGGCATGCACTTGTCATTTGTAGGTCAGTGTGACAGAGGCTGTTGTTGTCAGAGAGGGCAGTGCCCAGGTCATTGAGGTTGAAGTGTGTGTGTGTGTGTGTGTGTGTGTGTGTGTGTGTGTGTGTGTGTGTGTGTGTGTGTGTGTGTGTGTGTGTGTGTGTGTGTGTGTGTGTGTAGGTGTGGTATTCTCTGCTGGATAGTTGGCACCACTGCTGTGAGCATCAGACACAATGTGACTATTGTTGATAAAATATTAGGGGACAGGAAGAAGGATGGTTTGGGGGGAGAGGAGGGGGGGGGGGTTGATTTGGGTCAGACTGAGTTGGTTCTGGTCTCGGCTGACAGCTGGGACATTCAGAGTCAGAGTGTATGAAGTTTAACAGCCCGGTGGAGTCGCTCTGGAGGTCTGCGACCATGTGAGGATGCAGCTGCAGTGTTCAGTGTTTATATTCAGTATTTACACAAGTTCACGTTCTCAAATCACACGAGAGTTCTTCGGTGTCTCCGTGTGAACGCGGTGTCAGCGGCCCGTCGATGGGCCACAAACTCTGCCTCCTGGTGTGAAGTCCTCCGCTGTCCTGCAGCCGCCTCCTCAGAAAGAAGGTCGCGACTTGCCGACCTGCTGTATGTGCGTGTGAAGGCGTTTGAGGTCAGAGATAAGTGCTGATATTGACACGCGTTGTTTGTTCTGCGTCTCTTGTCTCGGTGTCATTAAGTCGTGAAGTGCTGGTGCAGCAGCTCCTCTCTGATATGGAGCTGCTGTCTTCATCTGTTACAGCGACGGTTTCCCATCATGCAGATGTACGTCGGTGACCCTTGTGTTTGCGTAAACTGGCTTCAGACACGATGGAGAGACTCGCTGCTTCTCTTCAAACAGAAACTACGAACACTTTTTTAATCTTCCGATCGCTTGATGTGGTTTTAGAGCAAAATCTGCAGCGTATTTGAACAAGTCTGACCGTGCAGAGAGGTTGAGCGACAGGATGTGAGGTCGGGACGTCCTGTTTCTTTATTTATAGTTTATCAAACTGACTTTGTGCATACGAGAGTTACCTTTTTGGCCGCTGCAGTCTTTACGTTCATCTTGGTGCAGACTTCTTCCATCTTTAAAGTAATTCAGAAGTGTTGCAGGTCTCACCTGGTCTGATTACAGCTGTGTGACACAAGTGCCACAGGCGAACGGCTGCTTTGTTCACAGTATTGTTTGTCCTTTGAAGCCGAGGTCAGACGAAGGCTCAGTGAAGGTCTCAGTTAAATCTGCAGGAGCTGGTTGGAAAAGATAAAACATGACATGAATATTTGGATTGTAACTTACATTTCTTCTTCATATTCTGTATATGTATTGACGTCCAGACCACTGTGAGCAGCATGGGAGCTCTGCAGATATACAGCACGGTGCAGTGCATTGTGTTGTGACCGTAGATTCTCGGTCTGAAAAATGAGGCCAATGCAGAAGTACCTTAAGCTGCAATACCACCGAGTGCCACTAGAGGTCGACTCCAAAAAGATACCGGCTCCATAGACTCCCATTCAACTTCTCTCATAAAATTATTATTTAAAAAAGATTTTCTCCACCTGTTATCTCTGTGTTTTTAGCTAAACTCACTCCTTCTTATTAGTTTCCTGGTGGTCCATCTGAAAATAATCCCTCATTCATTAGAAAATACGTTTTTGGGGCCTTGTCTGTTTGATTGACAGGCCTGTGGTGCAGTCAGGTTACGGCTATCGGTGGGCGGGATGTAGTATCGTCAGGTTTCCAATCAGATCAGTCAGATCCACCGCTGGCTCCTCCCCCAGCTCGTCCAAACATGGTCACTTCCTGCTCCAAACCGCTCCGAACTAGCAAGATGGTGACGGACAGAATCTGAACTGGAGGCTTCATAACGACCGATGGATGATGTCACTGCCGGTTGCCAGTTGGTTGTGCTTTCTTCTCTCCACATCATTTAAAGTTGTGCCACAGTTGCTTTTCTGCTAATGTGGTGTTAATAGCTGAAATGTGGTAACGTGATGGCAGACAGGTCGTAAACAAACCAGTCAAACTCATGGAAAAGAAACCGGCAGTACAATTATCAACCAAGTCCTTAGCAGACCCACTTACTGTTGAACTAACTGTACCCCGACCAATGCTGGATATCTGATCCTTATCAAGAACAGATATTCATTTTTTAATATAAATACATGGAGTAAACAAATATTCTTGGTAGGAATATCCTAAAATGTTTAAGGCACCATTTTACAACATACAAACTGTGAACTCACACTTGGTTACAGACACACATGAACCTCGAGCTTTGGTGTCTCAGCTTACTGATGGACATAAATGGGGAAGCTGTGGCTCAGACAGTAGAGTGGGTTGCACACTAATCAGAAGGTTGATGGTTCAATCCCCAGCTCTTCCTGTCCACATGCTTAAGTGTCCTTGAGCAAGACACCAAACCCTAAATTGCTCCCAATGGTGTACCATCAGTGTGTTGTAAGTCACTTTGGATAGAAGTGTCAGCTCAATGAAATGTAATAATAAATGCTGATCAAGCAGCTTCATGTAATAATGGTCGGGATCATTTTCAGGTTCATCCCTTTGGATTCAAGCAGAGTTTCAAAGGTTTATGAGTCATACTGAGTTTAGACGGACAGTTTATCAACAGCTGCTCCTTTAAACTGAAGGTATCGTTTTATTTATTGTTTATTTCAAATTCAGGATCAGTGCAACTGATTTCCTCGTGGATGTAGAACTGCCTGCAGACAGTGGATCAGTTCTGCACGTGCAGCTGACCTGATGTGTACTGACTCCAAAGTTACAGTAATAATGATTGATCACAGATTGATGTAACGGCTGCTGATGAAGCTTCGGACTCATTAGCTGGGAGACACAGGAGCAGGCATGTGAGGGTAAAGACAATGAGATGAGGTAATGTTGCCTTCATGTGCACTACAGTGTGTGTGCACTGCAAAGCACTGACAGGCTCTCACAGCCAGGGGGAGAGAGAGAGAGAGAGAGAGAGAGAGAGAGAGAGAGAGTGTGTGTGTGTGTGTGTGTGTGTGTGTGTGTGTGTGTGTGTGTGAGGGGGGGGGGGGCTGATTTGCATGACAAGAGCTCCTGGAGCCAATGGCCTGACTGGACAGAGGGAATATCAGGGCTCCAACAGGAAGTGACGTGTCGGGTTACACACTCCTCCCTCTTTTTCCTCAGGCAAGAGAGAGAGAGAGGGAGAGGGAGGGAGCAGAGGGGCGAGCAGGGCAGGAGTAAATGGGCCAAGCAGCAGTCTCATTCTTCCCCAGTGAGATCACAGACTGCAGAATGTGTCCAGATCTGCTCCACTGCTGAGGACAAGACTGAACAAGAGGAGAGACACACAGGAGAGAAAGGAGGGAGCACCGAAGGACATAGGAAGGAAGGAAGGAGGGAGGAAGGAGGAGGAGGAGACTCGAGACTGGAGTTTTGGGAATCTTTTGGGATCTACTCTGCCTGCAGGATTGAGTAAGCAGAGTGTCTCAGGGGCTGAGCTGAAGCCCTGCCCCGGAGTTAGCACAGCCGCCTCACTGCAGCAGGGACAAGATGAACTATCTGGTGAGTGTGTGTGTGTGTGTGTGTGTGTGTGTGTGTGTGTGTGTGTGTGTGTGTGTGTGTGTGTGTGTGTGTGTGTGTGTGTGTGTGTAATAGCATGCTGACTTTTAAAATATTCTGAAGCTCTTTCCATGTTTGTCTGCTCCTTTCTCTCCTGTGGTTCAGTGTGTGAGTGTTTGAGCAGGACCTGCAATGTCCCAGCTGTGAGTGTGTGTGTGTGTGTGTGTGTGTGTGTGTGTGTGTGTGTGTGTGTGTGTGTGTGTGTGTGTGTGTGTGTGTGGTGGGGGTGGAGGGTATGAAGAAAAGGAAAATGTGAAGGGGGAGGAGGGACAAACTGGAGTTAACATTTTTTCTGTGGATTCCTACCTTTTGTTGGCTCTCAGCAGGGAGTGTGTATGTGTGTATGTGTGTGTGTGATGTGTGTATGTGTGTGTGTGTGTGTGTGTGTGTGTGTGTGTGTGTGTGCAGGTTGAGGAAACTTTGCTGTCCTGTAGAGGAATGTGCCAGGACAGAAGAAGGTCAAAGTTGCTGAACATTCTTGTGTCCTTGAAGTTTCAGTTCAAATCAAAGAATCAAACTTAGAAAACTTTGTCACTTTGGCCATTAAAACATAACAAAAGTGAGAAATAATATGTGCTGTGAGAAATGAATAAAACATCCCAAAATAAGCAGAAATGTGAGAATTCTAGGTTGTGTTTCTGAATGTGTCGTCAGGAATGCAGAGAAAGTCACTTGATGCCTGTAATCCTCCTGAGAGCAGCTTTCCTCTCAGGATCCTGAAGACCCCCAAGTTGTCTTTTAAACTTTCTTCCTTCAATGCGTTGGTGAACAGAAGGAGGAATCAGACACACTCAGAGCTGCTCCTGCTCGGTGGGGTTTTATCTGCTTGGTGTGTTGCTGTTCAAACATGAGCCTCAGTGGTGGACTATAGAGGGGGGAATTAGGAAGGTTTATGGCTCTGGAAAGAAAGAAAGAAAGAAAGAAAGAAAGAAAGGAGAGAGGGAGGGAGAGACATGGTCTGTCTTTCTGCTGACTCAGAGGAAAGTGGAGCGAAATGAAGGTTTGGTTTTATGGCCAAAGGACAGAGGGGAGGGATCAGAGGGCTGGAAGAGGAAAAATGTCTGCGTTAAAGGAGCGGAGGGACATGGTGAAGTGTGACAGTGATTCGGTGTGGAGGAATGACACTGGCAGTGACAGTCCTCCCCTGCTATTGTCTGGGAGGCTCCTGCTCCTGCGTCAGTGTTGGCTCTGTGTCCCACCACTGGGTCTGTCTGTGTGTGTGTGTGTGTGTGTGTGTGTGTGTGTGTGTGTGTGTGTGTGTGTGTGTGTGTGTGTGTGTGTGTGGGGTAACTACACAGTCAGGAATGTGGCAGACTGAGATACTGAGGGGCAGATCTGTGTGTGTGTCTGTGTGTGTGTGTGTCTTTGTCTGTGTCTGTGTGTAACGAGTAATTACACGCCAGTAATTCGTGTGTAATTAATATGAAATAACATTCCAGCTCTCCGCTGTGAAGTCTCCGTATTATATTTACATTTAAAAACAGTGGGGCTTTTTTTGTGGAAAATAAGTCGGAGGGAGACCAACTGCACTTTGATTCTACAATTTTTTTCTTTTTTTAGTTTTTACATGAATGATTTCATGGATGCATCTCCAGCAGCTCCAGTTATTATTTTTTATCGACTTGCGTCACATGACTGTCCAACAACGAGTGTGTACAAGGTGTGTTCAGGTGTGTTCAGGTTCAGGAAAAAATAAATGAAGGTCTGATTTCAAATGAGTGCATTTACCTCAGTCAGTAACGTTATACAAGTTTAATACGTTACTTAAGATAAATGATATTGATAGTAAACTTTATTTGTAACAGAGATTTATTACAAGAAATGCAGCTCAAAGTGCTTCACAGCAATACAATTACAAGGTTCAAGGTTAATTTATTTGTCATCCCGACCGTATCCATATTAATACACTCAGTGGACCCAGATTACGTTTCTCAGTGGCAGTGGAAAGATTATTATTATTATTAAAAACTCCTGAGCACATAATTTACATATAACTGAAAACATACAGAAAACACAGAATTAACACACAATAACATTATTTGATAATAACACAATAACATGTGCTGCTCTACACACACACTGTCCTCTCTACACACACACTGTCTCCTCTCTACACACACACTGTCCTCTACACATACACACACTGTCTCCTCTCTACACACACACTGTCCTCTCTACACACACACTGGCCTCTCTACACACACACTGTCCTCTCTACACACACTGTCCTGTCAACACACACACTGTCCTCTCTACACACACTTTGTCCTCTCTACACACACGCTGTCCTCTCTACACACACACACACACACTGTCCTCTCTACACACACACGTCCTCTCTACACACACACACACACACACACACACACACACACACACACACACACACACAGCTGGTTTGAAATAGATGAAGAGGATTCCCTCCATACCTCTGAGGTTGTCCTCTATGTATTGTTTCAACAGTGTGTGTGTGTGTGTGTGTGTGTGTGTGTGTGCGCGCGTTAGTGTTTATGTGTTTATATTCACACATTATTTGTGATGCTCTGAGATATACACCTCAAGTTATTAATAATCTGTGTTGGTATGAAGATTCTCGGGATCTTCAATAATGTGTCAGCTCGCATTTTTCTGTCCGTGTATTTCGTCCTGACTCACTGACTGAGTCATGGATGCCTGGCTTACAGCAGGAATCCCCCCTGTCTCCTGCCTCTCTCTCTCACACACACACACACACACACACACACACACACACACACACACACACACACACACACACACACCCTGTCTCTGGCCCCCCCCACCGTGTTCCGGCTCCGGTGATTAGCCGCCTGCATTCATCTACAAAACCACACACACACACAGATCCACTGAACTCTGCCATCCTCACCGACCTTTGACCCCTGAGTCGAAGCACACACAGGTGTGTCACCCATAAAGTCAGTCAGTCAGTGGAGCAGTGAATCAGCCAATCACAACGCGTTCTCATTCAGACCCTCAGAGTGACTGTGTGTCATGCAGGCCAGGAAGGGTGACTCAGTGACTTTTGACCGTCGTCCCATGTGCTTCTGGGACATTTCACAGAGGATCTGAGGAGGTTTTGGAGAAGCTGGAGACAGAGCCCACTGATAGCTGATAACCTGACTGCACCACAGGCCTGTCAATCAAACAGACACGCCCCCCAAAAAAACTTCTTTTTGAGTCTTATTATTATCTAATTGACGGATTATTTTCAGATGGACCTCCAGAAAACGAATAAGAAGGAGCGACTTTAGCTAACAACAGGAGAAATTTTATTGACTTTGTATTTGATGAGAGAAGTTGAATGGGAGTCTGTGGAGCCGGAGGCTTTTTGGAGCCGACCTCTAGTGGCACTCGGTAGTATTGCAGCTTAAGGCTCTTCTGCATTGATTTTTCAGAACCGGAACCTATGAACAATTTTATATCCAGTCCGTGGTCAGCCATCAGTTCAGGCTCAGTGACCAACAGGAAGTTCCGTGCTTCACGGTCTCCGGGGTTTCATCATAGTTACGGTCGGCTCGTCTGAGATCTGGTCCGAGAAGGAGGGAAAGTGAAGATATTACTTTCATATGATGCAGTTTGAACCATGGATTTATCTGTTTTGAGTTGTTCATTGTAGATATGCAAAATAACATTTTGCATATTTGTGCAAAACGAGTCGAGTTTCCAGACTGTAATGAAGAAAACTGAAGCCAGACGAGTGGAGAGATAACTGTGTTCGCTCTAAATGATGAAAACCATGAAACTGAATTCCCCTCAGATCTAACAGAACTAAGAGATTCTTGTATAAGTGAGCGTTAAAAGCTCCAAATGACTAAGAGATCAGGACTGAAACCCGTTTGTTTCTTCACGCCGTCGACTACAGTGAGCAGACAAACAACACGCCATGAATCACTGAGTGTTTTTCCCCTCCGCTCAGTGCTGAATCACAGAGCCAACAGTGCAGTCTCAGCTGCAGCTCTCTCAGCAGATTTATGTGAGTGATCAAAGTGTCACAGTTCGCCAGCGTGGAGATTTATGCCGCCGTGGTCACCGAGGCATTTCGAACCAGACACCTTCGGTCGTTTTTGTTTTCTCTGTTCGGAGCAGTTCTGTGGAGATGAAGCGTTACAACGCTGGTGATGCATTAAGGCTCTTCAGGACAAAGCTGTTCTGAGACGCTGAAGGCTGTGTTTCAGTGGATTGACTTCTCCACCATAAGGGACGCTTTGAGCAGAGAAATCCAATATATTAGGTACACCTGTTCAACTCCTCATTACGTATTTAATGAGCAGAATCTCAATGCATCGGGGTATGAAGACCGGGAGGATGTCAGAACGAGGGGGAAATGTTATTTTACGGGACTTTGAATGCGGCGTGGTAGTTGGATAGAAAGGCAACGATAGCTTTTAAAGCCACGTTCAGACCAAACACGAAGCGAATTACTTCACGATCGATACAAAACACGCGAATGTCTGTTGTTTCCTGGTCCGATGACTCTGATCTCTGCTGCAACGTTTAAAACATCGTGTAAACTCCGTGACAGCGTGGATCCGTCCTGCCTGGTGCTGCTGCTGTGACGGCGTGGCGGTTTTCTTAGAACCAACTGAGCATCATCTAAGCGTGAGATCTCAGTCCGATAGAGGAACTCTGGGATGTGGTGAAACGGGAGAATTTGCGTCGTGAAGGTGATTCTGCCTATAAATCTGCAGCAGATGTTATTATAATGTCAACACGGATCAGAATCTCTGAGGAATGTTTCCGGCACCATGTTGAATCTCTGCTACCAAGAATGAACTGGTGCAAGTTGTCCTTAATGAAGCGTCCGGTGGGTGTGGAGAGCTCAGTCACCTGAAGGAGTGTCGGCAGGTTTCATTTCAGGCCTCCGCTGCCTGTTTAAGTGCAGGTTAGTAAAGCTCTTGAACACAGGCTGCTGCGGATCCTCTGTTGTGTTCTGCACATAATAATGTTGACGCAACAAATTTCATCCTGGGAGTTGAACCTTATAGGATTATTGGTTAGTTAAAAGCCTAACAGCTAACAACAGTCAGAACTTTAAATAAATTATACATGTGAAGCTGAAAACATGACGGTTTAAAGTTACACCAGCCTGCTTCCACATTACTGTCACCACTCAGGGGACTGAAATAAGTTTAATGGAGGACAAAATCAACTCTTTTGTGCTTCTACACAAGGAGCCAAAAACACGGCTTTGTAAAGCTTATTTTCTAATTAATGACAGGATTATTTTCAGATAGAGGCTTTTTGGAGCCGACCTCTAGTGGCACCAGGTGGTATTGCAGCTTAAGGCGCTTCCACATCGGCCTCATTTTTCAGAGCTGGAAGCTATGAACACTTTTATATAGAGTCTATGGACAGGCCCTCCTGGATGCTCCACCTAGGCTCCGCCCCTCGCCTCAACTGAGTATTTCACCCCTTGGTGAGCAACAGTCACCTGTCTGGTGCTCTATGTGTGGACTTTGTCCAGACTTCGTATGAGGCTCTTCAGCCATTTGCAGTAACAGCTGATTGGTCGGTTTTGTCAGAGAACAGAATAAAATTAGGAAACTGATTATTTTGGACGTAAGAGGAAGAAAGTCGCTGGTATGAAGTGTATTCAGTCAGTCCGTTCTGCTGGTTTCTTGTGATGTTTTGATCCCTGCATGCATCTCTGTGGTGCATAAGGTGCAGCAGCCTCCTCTCTGTTGTGAACAGTCTGGCAGCTCCTCATAAGTTCCTACCTCACCCTTCTGTCAACAGGTTAGGCAACCTCAGGCCACGCCTCCCGAGTCTGTGCTGAGCCCCAGGCTACACAATCCCTGCTGTTGTTTGTGCTGTTAGTCAGAGCCTGAAGGCAGGAATTCTTCAGCTGGGATCATCCATGCTGTAAAGCAGAAGCCTGAACCAGAATGTAGCAGCTGGGGCTGTTTGAGAAAACCCGGGTTTTGTTGTGAGGTGAAGGAGGATCTGTTTAAACAGGCCGGTTTCAGATGTGACTTTTGCGGGGAATTTAAAGGTTTCCTCAAAACATAATTTAAACCAGGGGTCTCCAACCTTTTTCCTCTGAGAGCTACTTTGACAAAATAAAGTGTCTGAGAGCTTCTTATCGGAGACCCCTGATTTAGATGGAGCCTTTAAGACGGCCCTCAGGCACCACTTTGTGAAAGTACCAGTCAGGAGAACTGAGGAGCTCAGATGGAGTGTCACCGCCTGTTCAGAATCTCACTGCTGAGTAAATTTCGTCTTAGTTTCCACTGCCTCGCTGAACAAACCCTGATGATGTCATCGGGGTCTTCAGGCTTCATGGAGCTCCTCTAGAGACACAGAAGACATGATCCAGTGAACCTCACGGGTCAAATCAGTGCAGTTTTCATGGAGTATCACCTTGTATCCTGATTTTATTTTTTATTTAATGTTCTTTTAAAGTGTTTCATAAAGGTGGCTCTTTTTAATTATTTCTGATCTGCAGGTTCACC
Source organism: Embiotoca jacksoni (assembly GCF_022577435.1). NCBI lineage: Eukaryota > Metazoa > Chordata > Actinopteri > Embiotocidae > Embiotoca > Embiotoca jacksoni. Next base: position 3,163,383 of record NW_027185381.1, on the reverse strand, counting down.
TCTGAAGGTAGGTCACCGAACACATACGAGTCGCTGCTGAAACACAGTTTCACACATTGCTGCCCCGCACAGAGCACAAAGCATTATTAGGTTAGAAGCGATGGCTGACTAACGTGTCTCCCCGTCTCGTGCTCTGGGCCTGTAAACATGATGTAGCTACATGTCAGTGTCCTGCAGAAACACCCAGCTTAGCTCCAGCTCAGCTCCAGCTCAGCTCCAGCTCAGCTCCAGCTCAGCTCCAGCTCAGCTCCAGCTCAGCTCCAGCTCAGCTCCAGCTCAGCTCCAGCTCAGCTCCAGCTCAGCTCCAGCTCAGCTCCAGCTCAGCTCCAGCTCAGCTCCAGCTCAGCTCCAGCTCAGCTCCAGCTCAGCTCCAGCTCAGCTCCAGCTCAGCTCCAGCTCAGCTCCAGCTCAGCTCCAGCTCAGCTCCAGCTCAGCTCCAGCTCAGCTCCAGCTCAGCTCCAGCTCAGCTCCAGCTCAGCTCCAGCTCAGCTCCAGCTCAGCTCCAGCTCAGCTCCAGCTCAGCTCCAGCTCAGCTCCAGCTCAGCTCCAGCTCAGCTCCAGCTCAGCTCCAGCTCAGCTCCAGCTCAGCTCCAGCTCCAGCTCCAGCTCCAGCTCCAGCTCCAGCTCCAGCTCCAGCTCAGCTCCAGCTCCAGCTCCAGCTCAGCTCCAGCTCCAGCTCCAGCTCCAGCTCAGCTCCAGCTCCAGCTCCAGCTCCAGCTCCAGCTCCAGCTCAGCTCCAGCTCAGCTCCAGCTCCAGCTCCAGCTCAGCTCCAGCTCAGCTCAGCTCCAGCTCCAGCTCCAGCTCAGCTCCAGCTCAGCTCCAGCTCAGCTCCAGCTCAGCTCCAGCTCAGCTCCAGCTCAGCTCAGCTCCAGCTCCAGCTCCAGCTCAGCTCCAGCTCAGCTCCAGCTCAGCTCCAGCTCAGCTCCAGCTCAGCTCCAGCTCAGCTCCAGCTCAGCTCCAGCTCAGCTCCAGCTCAGCTGCTCCAGCTCCAGCTCAGCTCCAGCTCAGCTCCAGCTCAGCTCCAGCTCAGCTCCAGCTCAGCTCCAGCTCCAGCTCAGCTCCAGCTCAGCTCCAGCTCAGCTCCAGCTCAGCTCCAGCTCCAGCTCAGCTCCAGAATCCTCCATGCTCCGCTAGGTGGAGGATTATTTCTGCTCATGTACACAGCAGCTCTGCACTTACAACTATTTCTCAAGAACAGTCTGACATGCCAAGACAGGAAAGAGGGTGAGAGGAGGAGAGGGGGGTTGGAGGGACTGAAGGAGAAAGAGATGTCGGAAAGAAGGGGAGGGAGGGAGGAACAGGATGAGGAGGAAGAAACAACGGAAGGAAGGAACAAGAAGATCACTGCTGTTTGTAAACTTGAGGATCAAATGCAACTGTGTGTGTGTGTGTGTGTGTGTGTTTTTTGTGACAGCTCTGGAATGTGGGGTAATAGGAGAGTTGTGTATTTGCATGTGGAGACCGTGGAATGCTGTCGTAAGTGTGTGTGTGGAAAGGAAGGGGGGGGGGCAGGTCCAGGTCCAGGCTTGCTTCAGCAACAGGGACACACACACACACACACACACACACACACACACACACACACACACACACACACACACACACACACACAGACACCTTGGTGATACACAGCTGCAGTAATCACAGCATTTGTTTCTTCACACTTCATTTGCTCTTACATCAAAGATTTATTAATAAATATCACACGTCAGTGTCACATTCAGTGAGCTGATCTGGTCGAGTGATGTCGGAGCGCTTCGTTTCGGACTCTTTGGACGGCGGACAAACCCGCGTCATGGTGATCCACATCAGATGCAGCCCGGGTCCGATCCCACAGAGCTTTATTTAAAATCCTTCATCATAAAGTTTTCAAACTTAAGAAATGTGTCTAAGATGATGCAACATGAACCATATTTTCATGAGACAGAACGGTACAATAATATGACTAAGTCTGAAAATTTATGCTCAGTGGACGAAAAGCTGCATTAAACTGATTTACAAAACGTTACAGAAAGTTACTGTCAGAGAGGAAAAGAATCGTTAAACGACCTCACAGCTGCCTGAAGCTGCGTTCAGGGATTTAATCAACACTTTGGATAACCACATATTTGAGTTCTATAATTAAGGAAAAATGT
>NW_027185381.1:3151247-3156247 GCF_022577435.1 Embiotoca jacksoni | reverse complement strand
CGGAGACTCCGTGAGAGATGGAGCATACAGAGGAGTGCATTCATCATCCACTCAGCACTCACAGGAGGAACAGAGTTGGTGGGCAGCAGCACTGCAGTGTGCGCACATACAGTAACACACATGTAGCAGTAGAGAAACCCGGAGGGAGAATAACAGAACGTACAGTATATGTGCTTTTCTGTTCCGTATCTGCTGTGGTTGGAGGAATATTAAACAAACGGTGATCCCGACAGTTATCAGTCGTGGCTGGAAGTGTTGCAGCATGATGCAACTCGCTGCATCTTATAATCAGAAGGCACTCTGTGTGCTATCTACACATGTCTGGATATATTTCATTGATATATTTAAAATTATGTTCCAGTTGTACTGGTTCCAGTTGAGTGCTCAATCACAACTGCTTGCTGTATTAAGTTTATATAGAAACACGTGTATGTATGTGAGAGCGAAGGCACGTCTGGCATCATCAATCCGTCCTGTGATCAGATCACAAGTGGTGAGCTTTAAGTACAGCAGTTCACACCGAGCATTATAAAGGGGCTTCGAGTATCTTGAAAAGCGCTATACAAATAAAATGTATTATTATTATTATCATTATCACATGACCCAAATCTGTCTCGAGTCACCACCTGTGATTAGATCTGTCAAAAAAATATAAAAGTAGACTAAATAAGCAGAGGAACATGAGGAGAGGAGTCAATATAACAGGTATTAAACACAGTGAAACATGATCACTCACTGAGCCTCATTGAAAACTATGACGTATTTAACGTTTGTAAATGTCTGAACACAGTTCAGTGAGTTTGTAATTCACAACCTGAACCATCAGGACCCGATCGGTTCAGGTCAGATTATTTCCAGTGTATCGATCTCTGCTGCTGTGAATAAATGAACTGTGGAGGTAAAAGCTGCTCTTCCATCACGGGGGTTCTGATGTGTGTCGGAAATTGCACAAGATAAACTAGAAGGAAAAAAAAAATAAACCCAGAGAAGGCTGTGGTGAAACCAGTTTCTCGTACAGCCTGTGTTTTAATTCACTAACCAGCTGCTTTATAGCTGTGAGTTCGCAGTAATTTGCTGCTGCTTTCTGTTCAGTTCAGCTGCCCTCGACAGAAACACACATTTGTTTCTGGTAACGGCAACAAAAAAACCTGCTGTAACGTGACTAAAAAACACACTGAAGCACCGGGTCAGATACGAACACATTAACGTGGCGCTGAGAGCTGCGTTTATTTGGAATGATTAGTCAGAGGATGTCAGCTGATTCGGCAGTCCTCCGATGGGGCCCAGGACGCACTACGTTCATACTAAACAAATGTGATGGCCTGATCGGATCTCAATGCGTCCTGGATTTGTATTTCCAGAAAGGATTATGTGTTCCCACCTTACTGAACTTCTATATCATCATCATTTAGAAGGCCAATTGCTCTCTCACAATGTAAAAGCGATGATTTGTGGATCCACACTGTGATTCACATCTACTCCAAACCTTAACAAACGGGTCACGTAACATCCTCTGCAAAGGTAACAAACTGCACTGAAGCCAAAAATCTACAATTATGTAAATATGGTTCATTCCCAAAAAGATTTCTCCGACTGTACTGTGAAGTTCAGTCACAGTTTTTCTCCCTCCGGAGGTTTCACATCACTCTCCAAACTGCATGTGAGACAGTGAAACTCCAGACTAGTAGCAGTTTCACAAAATCCTGTTTGTTAATCTGAGATTGAAGGTGATCACATCATTCTGCACAGTGAGTCAAACATGTGATGGAACAAGAGCAAAACTGAACTATATAATGATATCAGTGGATACCAACAAAATAAATCTTAGTTTGAGTGTCCAGAACTGATATTTTTTCCTTTGAAAAGCACTTCTCTGTGCTTGTTAATGAAACTGATGAAGTGAGTGTGTTGGAGTCGTGTCTGTTTTCGTCTCATTGACAGCTCGATGTGAAGCTGAACAGGCCGTCGGGGCACCAAAGAAAAGTCCACCGTAAATCTGGAGGCCACTTACATGGCCTCATTAATGTGTGTGTGTGTGTGTGTGTGTGTGTGTGTGTGTGTGTGTGTGTGTGTGTGTGTGTGTGTGTGTGTGTGTGTGTGTGTGTGTGTGTGTGTGTGTGTGTGTGTGTCTGGTACAGCCTGTGCTGGCCTGTGATAGGTTGAGTTGAACTCAGACACAGAGGGAGGAGAGCAGGCTGAGGTCAGACATGAACGACCAATATTGGTTTAGTTCACAGAAACTGAGGGGAGGTGTTTCTGTTTGCATGCTGCCTTTCCACACAGGTGTGTGTGTGTGTGTATGTGTGTGTGTGTGTGTGTGTGTGTGTGTGTGTGTGTGTGTGTGTCTTTTGGAATGAAATTACAACTATAATTCCTGTTTCTATTATTAAATTGTAAACACTTTACAATAAAAGCACATGAATGAACCTGAGTTAATGCCAAAACCACCAGTTAATTGACAGTTAACTAATGTGTAAATACCCATTTATTAGCAGTGTTCATGTTAATTAAGGGATTCATTCATACATTATTTAATAGTTTATAAAGATGCTGTAGATGTTAGTTAATACAGTCACTGACAGTTAACTAATGTTTGTATAATCAGGTTTCTAAACCAGATAAGGCTCCTCAGGTTTACTCATGTTTTATAATAAAAGAATATGATTTATTAATCTGAGCACTCCCAAAAAAACATCATTGTTCCTTTGTCTGAACTCTCAGCTTCAGCATTGTCACTTAGACCAGGCAGCCATTTTAAAATTCATCCACTGATTCAGCTTCTGAAAATCACCAACTGAAGAGTCAGACTGAGTTTTACTGACGTGATGCCATGTCACCTTGCGTGGCTCAGCACAAGCAGATTTTATTTCTAACACAGTTGCATGGTTACAACTCCTTTTGACATCATTGTGATGTGATGTTTATATGTAATAACTGTTGTATGTTGGGCCTACCAGTGACGTTTTTCCACTTTATGAAGAATATGCAACTTTGTGACCTTCATGTGAGTGGGCTTGTTTTATGCTTTGTGGCCAGTGAATGATGTTTATGTTTATGAAACACGAAGCGATGTTGTAAAAAAACAACTCAGGCGCCTTTAAAAATGTAAAAAAAAAACACGTACAACACTAATTTATGGCTTTATGTTGGTTTGGACTGCCGACATTATCCAGGATCAAACAGTAACAGCCGTTCAGTGTACTTGGACTTTGCCCTGCCATTGGCTCCCTGCTGAATCACATGTAACAGCATGTCATTTATGAAAATGGTTTATAACCTGAAGAAGTGATGGCAGGAAGTTTTCTGTTTATCACACTTATAAGGACAAACTCGCTCTCCAAAGCTGCTGTGTTCCAGTTCCACACTCAGTCCAAGCAGGTTGTAAGTGTGTGTCATATACTTATGCAATATTATGATTATACAACAATAAAATATGTAATCTAAATGTATTCATATTGTGGGGCAAGTCCCTCTCAAAATATAAAACTTGTTGTTAGTGCAATCTCCGCTTCCATGGCAACACATGGGATACGACTAACAATTCGAAAATAATCAGTCGTGTCAGTAGACTCTTATCTAATGTGTGCTGTGTTTACTACTCCAGGAAGTAGGCCGACCCTTAGCAACCACCTAGCAACATAGATGAGATCTAGTCCATTTTATTGCTTATAAATTGATTATATTGCATATTATATGAAATTAAATTACAGTTATATATTTGCCATTGAGAAAGCAGAGTGATATTTCTATTGATGACCAGGGTGTGATGTTTTGTTCCAATTGTGCAGCTGACCAATCAGATCTCTGGGTCAGAAGTACTTGTTGTGTACTGGACTGCATTTGTCATGTTTTGTCAGAGCGCGATTCAACAGTAGGTGGGAACATGAAGCACGTTGAGGATGCTCAGTATGTTCACATGAGTCTGTCTGTCTGTCCTCCACAGAACGTGCTGGCCAAGGCGCTGTACGACAACGTGGCAGAGTCTCCGGACGAGCTGTCTTTCCGCAAAGGTGACATCATGACGGTGTTGGAGCGCGACACGCAGGGATTGGACGGCTGGTGGCTCTGCTCGCTCCACGGCCGCCAAGGCATCGTCCCCGGCAACCGTCTCAAGATCCTGGTCGGCATGTACGACAGTAAGCAGCAGCAGCAACTGGCCGCGTCTTCCACGCCTGATCCGGCTGCTCCGTGTCCCGCCTCACTGGTGCAGCGACCCCTCCCCCCTCTGAGAGCCTACACCAAACCGACCCCCGCCCTGCCATCCGCCGCCATCGCCACGCCCTCCTCCGGGTTCCCCAGCAAGCCCCTCCACTCGGCTCAGTACACGTCCATGCACCCGGCCTACTCCGCCCCCGGCACCGCACAGCCCAACCCTGACTCTATCTACATGATGCCCCCCTCCCACGGCCCCAAACCGAGTCCCCAAAGTCTGTACCAGATTCCCTCAGGTCCAAGTGGGCCCCCTACACAGGCCCCGCTACGACCCCCCAGCAAAGCCCCAACTCTGGGCCAGAGACAGTACCAGCTCCCCGGGCAGGACATCTATCAGGTGCCTCCGTCTGTAGGCCCCGGGACGGGGCAGGGAGCTCCAGCCGGGGTGACAGGAGCGGGCCAGGATGTGTACCAGGTGCCCCCCTCCCTGGATAAGAGGAACTGGGAGAGCAGCAACAAGCCCCATGGCAAGGTAAGGAGGGATTAAAGGGAGGAAGAGATTCTGTTGACAAGACAAATATTATCCAACGTATTTCTGATGAAAAAAGGAAAAAAGAGAGAATTTACTGTCAGTTAGAAAATGAAAACTTTTTAGCACCACGTCTTCTGGTCTGAGTTGTGGTTGGATGTCACAGAGGGGTCAGTCAGCCCGATGCTGCAGCTAACGTGACGTGTTTTATTCTGGTTTGAACTCGACTTTCTGATCAATTTTCCCACTTCAGCCGTTCTGGACACGTCGGAGAGTCCGATGTGACATTCAGTAGAAATGTGATTTGTGGCGTCTTTGT
>NW_027185381.1:3141247-3146247 GCF_022577435.1 Embiotoca jacksoni | reverse complement strand
GACTGTGCCAGAACTGCCAGACAGCCAGTCTGAGCGCACACACGGACACACATGGACACACATGGACACACACATACACACACACACACACACACACACACACACACACACACACACACACACACACACACACACACACACACACACACACACACACACCATGCCATGTTGGAATCCAGTTCAGTGGGGGTAGTGTGTGTTGGTGCTCTCCTGGAGACATTCCCTCCCCCACCCACCCCAACCCCTAACACACACACACACACACACACACACACACACACACACACACACCACCACCACCACCACCCTGCACTAATCTGTTAAGACCCATGCACTGCTGCTTGGTGCCTGTGTGTGTGTGTGTGTGTGTGTGTGTGTGTGTGTGTGTGTGTGTGTGTGTGTGTGTTGCCACATGCCCCACATAGCTGGCATGGTTTCCTGCGGCTCCGACATGCTCATCCCTTCTTCCACTCTGTAGCTGCTCCCTCTTTGTTTTCGCTGCTTTGTGCTCAGTCTTACAGAGTTTAAATACATAATGCAGTAACCCGCCCGACTGTTAGTCCTGCGATAAACAAATGATGAAGTCTTCTCCAGCTTTGAACATGTTTTTCTACCTGTAGTGGTATCGAGTCACGTCTGTACTTTGGGTTTTATTTGAAATATCCATCTGTGAGGTTTCAATTCAAAGAAGTTGAATAGAGTTTAGTTTGAGAAATTAGATTTAAGATTCCCAGAAGCGTGTCCAGGGTTCTCCACCTCACCGGACCGACCAGTGAACGTGTTGTGTGGATGATCCAAAGTGTAAGTTTCAGATGGAGGTCGACATTTCAGATATCTCAGAGTCTGGATGAAAAAACCCATCTTGATTACTAGTTCCTCAGAGGGGGAGAGAGTTTGTGCTTTCTATTTATTATTTCAGTAAGCTAACTCTTTAACACTGAATGAGTTCTGTTGCATACATGTCAGTGTGCATCACTGCATCAGTGTCTAATGTTGTCTTCCAGATGACACACTTCCCATAGTACACAAAAAATAGTGCTCTTACATGGCAGGACTCTTACTTGTGCAGTGCAGGAATTTCGACAGAGTTGTGTTGTTTCAAACCGCACACCGCCGTTCTGCATCTTTAAATATTTTACCCAGAAATCAACGTGTTTTTCTGTCCTCTGTTTAACACTCAATAAACACACTAATTATTCTGTCCAGCAGCAGTGGAAAAGAAACACTTTTGTTTTCAGGAACAGCTGCAGCTTCTGAAAATGATTTTTGGCCCCGCCCCCTTCCTCTACAGCGCCAAGATGGCGACCGTTTAGGGTGGAAAGTGTCCAGAGTTTCACACTTCTTTTTTGGACCGTTTTGAGTGCATCATCCTGGTACTTATAGTGTTCTGATGTTTGTGTACTGACAGTTTGAACACACTGATGCACTCAGAATAGTGAGAGTAAGTACACAAGTACAACATCTGGAACACAAGTACAACATCTGGAGCAGCATTAGTGTGAGCAGAGGTGAGAGGTGACCATGTTTAGCAGCACAATCGACACAACAGCCTGATTTCAGTCTCCCAAACGACGTGATGTACATGATTGTCGTCAGCACCCTCTGTTGGACCAATACGTCCTCACACCCAAACCTTTGTGACATTGTAACGTTTGTTAAGTTAGTGACATGTTACATTACACGTCGTTAAAATAGCTACGTTTGTTATATAAAATAATATGTTTATGTCACGTAGGTTAAATACTTTGAGTTAAAATAAGTCAACGTTAACTTTTGACTTTGCACAGGTGAAATGCTTCTTTTTGATCCATCCAACCACCTCCGACCTCGTTCCTTCACCGACTTTCTCCGACTTTTTTCTTGGAGTATTTTATTTTCAAATAATGATTTAAAAGAACCTGGAATAAAAACTTGGAAAGAAAAAAACACCCCCTCAAGAAAAAGTTGGTGCAGTGACAGAGATACTGCAGTAACAGTTACAGTCCTGGTGTGTCAGTGTTGTACTCCAGTAGTAGTTATATCCTCTTTTTTTTTTTTTTTAAGATCTTACGTAATCTTTTCCACAGGAAATCAGCAGTTCATTTCCACAGACTCTTTGTGAATGACGGGAGGAGAATCAGACCGCCATGTCACACATTAAGCCATTCCTGCAAGTTTAATTCAGGACTTAGTTAAAGATCTGTTGATACTTGTGAAATTCCCCAGTAAGCATAGCTCAGAGTCTAATGCGACTTTGTCATTCTTAATACTCTGTCACCTGACTTCCTCCCGCTGCTCCTGTCATAATCACGGTGACCACTCAACAGAAATGTAGCTCATTTTAACAACCTTCAACCATCGAACCGTGTCGTCCGTTTCAGTATGAGGACGATCGGTTTGTCAGCGATTGTTACAGTCACTAAAAGGAAAATGTAACAGATGGTGGAAAAATAAAAATTGTGATGTAAAATTGAAGTTACGATCCCAGACAGGTCAGCAGTGTAAGACCACAGCATAAAATTGGACTGTTGGATCTGGAAGTGAAATAATACGAACTGATGCATGATACAGTATCTATGTGCATTTAACCATTTCATATGTGCACACAGCCGCACGCATGCATTCCTTTATATATGATTTATACCAGTTTATATCAGTTTGTTCCGCTGCACATTCTGTGGACATTAAGTACGTTTGTGTGTACGGACTTTATCTATGCATGATGTGTTTGTAGATACAGTGTGTGTGTGACGTTTGTACATCACATATCTTTTTAATGGAATGTAAAACACACACTAAGTCTTTTTTATTATTATTATTATTATTATTAAAGTATACAATTTTATCTCCTCGACAGATAAATCCTTAGTAGAAGTCCTGGAAGTGTGTGAGTGGTACAGAATACGTTTTATCTCCTCAGAAATGAGTCAGCCTGGCTGTATACCAACAGTATCTGATGAGCAGACCGCCGGGACCTCGGAGGTCGTTGTTAAAGTCTCTCCACCCTGCTGACTGCGTTCGGGATCTCTCCACTAAAAACAAAGCGGAGAGTCGGAGTATAGATGAGGCTCCGCTGCAGCTGGGCATGTCCACCAGCTCGCACAAAACCACTCCAACCCTCCGACTGTAATTAGGCCTCTCTCTATTTTTACCCCCTTGTTCTCTTTGAACTTCACATCTGTGCTGTAAAGATTTATTTTTCTCTCCTTCAGCTAAGTGTCCGGTGCTGCAGCTGCATGAATAGAAAGTCTAGTTTTCTCGCCCGTGTGGTTCCAGTGGTCATTTTGAACATGAGATTTGGCTTCATTTGAGAATGTGTGCCAGTTTCCAGGGAGAAGGGAGGGCAGGAGGGCAGAAGGGGGGGGGGGGGGGGGGGGGGGTCATCCCAAAGCCCACGCCCTTGTTTCTTGTTATCAGTCCTTTTCTCATCAGCGTGAAGCAGAGGATGGATGGGGTGGGGTGGGGGGGGGGGGGGGCTGAGGAGGAGGAGGGACATTGCTCGGAGCGAAGGTCATCTGTTGAACAATGACTTCTGCTTGACGTAATCCTGCACACGGAACAACACAATGAACACGGTCGCTTGTGCTGCACGCGGCCGGCTGTCGTAGTGCGCGTTCATGTTTCCATGCAGAGGAATTCTCCTCCGAACGAAATGTTTACGCTGGTGAAAACTCCGGGTGAAGCTGCTGCTTTTATGAGGCCACTGATCTATTCTGAGAACACGACAAGAGTTTTCTTTGGTGGATATTTAGGTCAGCACATCTGAAAGTATACAGCCCTCCTCTGGCCAGATTTCTGTTTCAAGACGGAAGGAACGAGGCTGCAGAGGAACTGCGGAGAGCCGTCGGGGCTTCGTCTATTCATAGAGCGCAGGTCAAACATCAAATGCAACGAACATAAAGAGTAGAAATAAGAATACTTAAAAGAAAACACACAAAAATTGAAACACAATCTAAATAAATGGATGTGTGCCCCTCCCTCTCTGCCCCCCGCAGGTCCTCCAGCAGGCCCTTTCACAGGCCGCTGTGGCTAAAAGCAGTCTCAGACCGTAACCGTAACAACCAAGAGACAACGACCGAGGACCTGAGGGATTTATTGGTACTTATACAGAACATATCTCAGGGCTGGGAGATAATACCGCCGGGATGAATGTCCATGCTGTCACAAACTATTTATACAATGACACATCTGATAAATAATCATCAATCATGTGGGTATAATGACTGAGTTGTTGAAGGAAAACAATACAGCAGCTAGAGCAGTCTAGCATCATCATTTTACTGAAATTCAACAGCTTTTAAAACCAAAAGACAAACCATTAGATTATATCGCGATATTACAAAGTATGATATTATATAGATACACTGCCCGGCTCTAACATATCTTAAAACCAGGTCAGACAAAAAGTCAGAAGAAAGACCTTTAATGATTTGTAGACCGATAAAAGAACAGGAAGGCAGTGCAGTGATTATAAAACGGGTCATCAGAAGAGCAGCTGAGTTTTCTCTTAGTTAAAGTTGATCTATGGCTTTTTTCTGGCAGAGCATCGCAGTCGTTCAAACTGCTGGTGACAAAAACATACAGAAGTCTGATCTGGGAGAGAAACCGTCACAGCCTGGCAATATTTTTAAAGTTTAACAAAAAAGGCAGATGTGGTCTCATTCCAGATGTGGGCATTGAGGTATAATCTAAGAGGACACTGAGGTTTTCAGCCTAGGTTTGTTTCATCTCAGAGCTATCCAAGCATTCATGTCTGAAATACAGTTGTGGAGGGCGTGTTTCATCAGGAGATTAGAGGAGCTAGAGCGGAGCATCATCAGTGAAAACTGATGCGGTTGATGACACTGCCGAGGGGGCAGCACGTAGACACTGAAAGGACCCGACCTGCAGGATCAAACCGTGTGGTGGTGTCAGCTTCAGGTAACAAAAACTTTTCTACCAGTGAGGTCACACCTTTGAAAAGTGATAGAGACGTCAACAATCGCTGCGTGATGTCTGTCTGAGAAGGTTGTGGTTGGCTG
>NW_027185381.1:3011247-3136247 GCF_022577435.1 Embiotoca jacksoni | reverse complement strand
CCAGCCATATAATGCAGAGTTTAAACATGCACACAATAGGGCAGCCTGGTTCCCACGACAACTCTGACAGGACCCCTGCTCTGTTTTTATTGCCTGTGTGTGTCAGCGCCGGGCTTTAATGAGACTGAACAACCTTTAGTCTCTGTTCATTCGGTGTGAAGAAGCAATAAATTCTCCTTCAAAGGTGAAGAAGCCGTTCAGTTTTTTTTTTTTTTTTTTTTTTTTTAACTTCAGCCCTGACAAAAGAGACGGCCGTGACATGGTGCTAAATTGTCATCCTTGCAGGTTGCCATAGTAACATAAACACATGCTTAATGAGTTTTTTTGGAGGATGGGAAGAGAGAATTTGTTTCTCTGTTGATATCTCATCTCACCTTCATGCTGATGTTTGTGCTGCGACTGTGACTCTCACCTGTCTCCCCGTGTCTCACCTGTCTCACCGTGTCTCCTTGTCTCCGTGTCCAGGTGGTTGTCCCCACCCGGGTCGGACAGGTGTACGTATACGACACCGTGAAATCGGACCAGGACGAGTACGACGTCCCACCCAGACATCCGCCTCCGACCCAGCAGGACATATACGACGTCCCGCCGACCCGCCAGCAGTACAGCACACAGGTCAGCCTGCAGTGTGTGTGTGTGTGTGTGTGTGTGTGTGGTTTAGATCAATTACAACTTCATTACCACCATCACACACTTCTTCCTTTTGTTTACTGTCAAACTGTCACATTCACTTTTGGTGGTGTTTTTTCCCCGTTCTTATACGATTTGACTGTTTGTTGTTTTTCCACATTACAGCATCAGTTTGTCGTGTTTTCAGCGATTGGGAAACAAAGTTATATATTTTTAGTTATTTGAATGAAAACACAAACTTCGCTGTACATCTGAAGCAGAGAACTGATGCAGAGTTTTTCTTTGGATCATATTGGATTTGGTGTAAAGTTTCAAGAATACATAACAGCTGTTAATAGAGCATATTCAATCAATCAAACTAAAGTTAAATCAAACTAAAGGAATTCTTGCCTCACATCGTTTCACATACGTGTGTAAAGTCAGAGTGTAAAGTGCTTCGTGGAGAATTAGTTTATGGTTTGATTTGCTAACTACTGTTTTATTTTGAAAGGTTCACTGATGAACATGCAGTCAACCTGAACCATGATGCGTGTCATGTGTCAGTGCCGTCATACAACATGTTGGTTGTTATTGGTAACGATGCGTTCCCAGCGGTGTTCGTAGTGTCTCCTGCAGAGATGCATGTTATGACAGCTGGCCTACTGTCACAACATCTGTCTGTTACAATGTTAGAAGACCCTCTCAGACACACACACAAACACACACACACACACACACACACACACACACACACACACACACACACACACACACACACACACACACATACACACACACACACACACACACACACACACACACACACACACACACACCCACACACACAGGTATCGTCTGGCACCAACTAGTCTTTCTGTCTGCACAATATTAATATTTAATATGATGTAATGTTCAGTCTCTCCTTCTATAAATATTAGATCTGTCTTTATTGAAGGTCTTTCATAACCAAACGGCCTAAATATACCAAAGTGTGTGTGTGTGTGTGTGTGTGTGTGTGTGTGTGCCTTTTACATTTGATTCCACACACCCATGGGTCAGTTTATTTCTGCATAATTCCATACTCAATGTTTTCTGCTTAATATGCAGGACAATCACACACACACACACACCACACAACACACACACACACACACACACACACACATTGTTGAAACAATACATAGAGGACAATCGTGATGCTGACAAGCCACAAAAGGAAGGTCACTAACGTATATCTGCTGCAAAATGAGAGCTGGAGGAGGAAGAGGAGGAGGAAGAAAAAAATGAGTTATAAGAGGAAGAAGGGGTGGAGCACAGAAAGGAAAGATGAAAAACAGGATGACAGTGAAAGATGAAGAAGATAAAGTATATATACTACATTCAACAGTACATACTTTTTAAGGTCGCTCCAGTACGTACTAAAAGTAAAAAATAAATAGTTTGTGATTCTGAACGTGTTGTAGGAATGTCACCATACTAGAGATCTGCATTCGAAATGATCTCAACATGTGAACACATCATCCTCCAAAATATCTGCAGCTTTAATTATTTTACCCAGAAATCAACGTGTTTTTGTGTCCTCTGTTTAACACACTCAATAAACACACTGATTCTTCTGTCCAGCAGCAGCAGTGGAAAAGAAACACTTTAGTGTTCAGGAACAGCTGCAGCTTCATCAGAGCTTTTAATTTGAAAATCCTTTATGTCAGTGGCCCCGCCCCCTTCCTCAACAGAGCCAAGATGGCGACCGTTTAGGGTGGAAAGTGTCCAAAGTTTCACACTTCTCTTTTTGACCGTTTTGAGTGCTTCATCCTGGTACTTGTAGTGTTCTGATGTTTCTGTACTGGACAGTGTGAACACATTGATGCACTCAGAGTAGAGAGAGTTAGTACACAAGTAGAACATCTGGAACACAAGAACAACATCTGGAACACAGCATTGGACTCTGTAATAAAGTATCTGTGGACAGTATGACAGCACAGGTCTTCTGATATCAGTGCAGAAACGTTCACTCTGGATCATCAGCGGTGGTTTCGGACTGCAGAACATTAAAAGAACTCACCTGCAGCACCACAGAGGTCCAGACTCAACATGCACGGCCACACCTGTCGGCAGGTGACACACTCGTCCCGTCCAGTAGCGTCCTGATGTCAGAGCAGCTTCATTCCCGTCATGTTCGGAGGTGACAGGAGGCAGTGAAGGTGAAACGTGTGGAGGATCTGCAGCAGCTGCTGTTCAGAGAAACTCAATCTCACTTTTCATTTCCAACTGAAACGAGCTGCTCCGCCATCACCGTAATTAAGTAAAGTAATTATGAGAAACATAATGAATGTAGATCAGATAGAGAATTTCAATGTGCTCTTCTGGTCATTTCTACATCTGTGTCTGTTTCTCATTGTTCCACTATAACAGAGGCGTGGTTGTGTGTGTGTGTGTGTGTGTGTGTGTGTGTGTGTGTGTGTGTGTGTGTGTGTGTGTCTGTGTGTGTGTGTGTGTGTGTGTGTCAGGGTGTGTGTGAGAGACAGAGTGACGAGTGCAGAGAGAATCTGGCTGCAGGGCAGGAAGGACTGAGGGTGTTGGTAGATACATTTCCTCAATAATCTGTCTCAGAGAGAGAGATGGTCATCTGACCAAATTCCTTCTTCATCTTCACCTTTTACCTTTTTCGTGCTGTCCTTTTACTTTCTTCTTTCTTTTCGTAACAGTTTCTTTATTTCATCTTCGTTTCTTTTCATTCGCCTTTTTTAAATCTTTACCCTCCTCTTTTCTTCTCCTCTTCCTCCCTGCACCTCAGTTCTCTTGTTTCTCCTTCCATGTACCTTTTCATCCCTCATACTGTACATCAGCTTTCCTTTATCCACTCAAATAGAATAAACAAATGTATTCTTGGTGAACATGTTTGTACGGACCTTTAAAACATCTTTAAAGATCCCCTCCAGACATGTTTTAAGATGTGTATAAAATACTGTAATAGAGTATATGAATTTGTTTCTGATCTGGTTTTTCCACACACACAAAAAACATCATTTACCTTGTAAAAATCCTTCAAATCAAATTTTAGACTTCACTGTAAAGTCCTTCCTCAGTGTTTCCACGTCATACTTGTAGCTCTGCCTCCTTAAAAACAGCCTTGTAGTTTTGATCTCTGCACATCCATCATCCTGCACAGTGAAGCTCAAACGTCCAAACAGATGAACAGGAAGAGAAAAACCTTTTTGAATGCCCTTTAAGTTTGCTGCTCTCAGTTTGTGGATTTCTGTCTGACTCCCATTTAAAGAGAAAGCAGAGTAAACAACAGACCGACCTCGAGAGGTCGTCCTGTTAGACTCCTTCCAAACGATGTCTGTTCACTTCCCATCTGCCATACGATGAGCCAGAGATGGGTGTCCCGTCCGACTGTCCATGAACACACTCTCAGTTTTCAAGAGCTCAAAGTCTGCAGCACCGTGAAGGAACTGAGTGTTCATGTTCTCAAACATCTTATTTCAACACTTTCAGTCTCTCACAGATTTTTATCGCTGAAAGAACAGACGTCTCGTGTGTATCACTTCATCGTATTGACAAGTGTGTGTGTGTGTGTGTGTGTGTGTGTGTGTGTGTGTGTGTGTGTGTGTGTGTGTGTGTGTGTGTGTGTGTTCAGTGTGTAAAAACATGTTATTCATGTCTGTCTCGCCCTCCGTGTTCAGGTGTATGACACTCCTCCCATGGTGGTGAAGGGTCCCTCTAGTGGTCAAGATATATATGACACCCCAGCAAGCACAGACAAGAACCCACAGCAGACCGTAAGGCTTCACATTTTATTATCCAGTAATTACAGTTTTGTGACAGTTGCTTGATGCTGGATATTTGAAGATATGTGTAGGTATATTATCTATGTGATTCTGTGCATCCTTTGCCCCCCTCGCCCCCGCCCCCACCAGCAGAATATTTACACAATCTTACCACCTTTACTCGAAGCAACAGACTTTACAAGAACCATGTAGTCCTCGATTTATTTCCAACGAAGAAAAGATGAACAGAAACCTGGAAAATATTATCTTGTAAACAAAATATTGATTAATCTTTTTCTTAAAGATGCAGATATGGAAGAAGTTACCTGAACAAACCAAAACATCACGTCATATCACAAGAGATGATGGTTGTATTAAATGTGAAGAAGCTATACGGACTGACTTACAGATCTGAACAGCATTCAGTTATGCAATGAGAACTAAATACATCATTTCACTAATATAGATAGCAAAAATTACCAGCCATTTAAAAAATACTCTCACAAAAATAAGGGTTGAATGTTGAAATGTGCAGAAATGGGTGTCCCAGTGGCTGAATGGTGAGGTTTCATCCCACACGAGGTAAAACACCCTCAGCAGCAGAGTTCCCAGTTCGAAGGCCGAACCATCACTGCACCTCATTCTCTGTTTTCCTCTTAACATTTCCTGCATATTTTCTCTGTGCAGTTTAAATAACAATAAAAATAGCAAAAAAAAAGTCAAGTTAAAAAAAAAAATAATTAAGATTTAGGACCAAAGTGACTATTAACGGGACAAAACATGGTGAGTTTAGTAATATTGACCTCGTCCACAGAGGTTCTGGTTTTGGTGCAGTTTTTTTATATATACTTCTTTGTACTTTCATACACTTCAGATCATTACATGAACAGAGACTGTGAAGGCAAACAATGAAATAAAATGCAACACTATAATACAAGGTGTCTCTGTCCCTCTGTTTGTTCAGGTCTATGACTTCCCCCCGTCTGTCAGTAAAGACGTCCCAGACGGTCAGCCAATCAGAGAGGAGACCTACGACGTGCTGCCCCAGTTTGCCAAACTGAAGCCCCACGTCCCCGTCCTACCCGGCCAGTATCTGCACAACAACCTCAACGACGAGGACGACGAGCCGCCGATCCCAGAGGACGTGTATGACGTCCCGCCCCCCATCCTGACCGTCAAGCATTACCGTGGCGACAGGGGCGGGGTCAGCCAGGCCCCTCAGGAGATCTACGACATCCCGGCCATCCTGCGTACCGGAGGTCACACCGCCCAGGACGTCTATGACTTCCCCCGGGAACGAGAGGAGAGAGGAGGCGAGAGGGGAGACCAGTATGTCTACGATGTCCCACCACAGGTAGGACAGTTAAAGGGGCGGTCCCACAGTTCGGATGATCCTCTCTGAGCATCCAGTGTCCAGTTTCAGTCATGTTAATGAACCTTTAGGCATTTTTAATTCTGTTTTCTATTGTGAAGCTGCAGCATCCCCATATCTGTTGAGTACTGTCACCATGGTTACGGGTGTTCTCTGTAGTCTGGGTTTATCCAAACATGAACTGCGGCTGCAGGTCTCATTTTCAGTGGGACTTTTTAACATGAACTTATTATCAGTAAATCCTGTCTATCTTAGTGAGAGATATTTCAGCTAAGTTTATGTCTTCGGGACTTCAGCTGTGACGTGTTTTGCAGGTTGTACGCGACGCCCAGTCAACCGGCGAGGAGCTGACCATGTCTTTCAAGCGTCTGTCGGCCTCGAGCACAGGAAGCACACGGAGCAACCACTCGGTGTCCTCCTTAGACATGGTCCCGGTCCGAGACACCTCCTCACTTCCCGCCTCCGGCTCCGCTCCAGGGAAACCTCTCATCTTGGACCTGGACCAGGCCATGGAGCGCCTGTCTCGCCTCCAGCAAGCCGTCGAGTCCAGCGTATCCCTCATGATGTCGTTCATCACAGGTAACTGGAGGAGCCCGGCCCACCTGGAGGGGAACCTCCCGGCCATCCATCAGGCTGCCGACCGGGTCCGCTCCGCTGTCCGGGACTTCCTAGAATTTGCGCGTGGCGCTGTGGCGAACGCTGGCCAGGCCACGGACCGCTCGCTGCAGACCAAACTGGGCCGTCAGGTGGGGAAGATGGAGGAGGTCTTCCAGAGTCTGATTCGAAACAGTCAGAGCTTAGACGTCATTTCTTGGTCGCACACGGCGCTCACGGCGCCGCCGCCAGGAGGGGACGACTTAGACCGGCTCATCATGACGGCGCGAGGCATCCCCGACGACGCCAAGCAGCTCGCATCCTTTCTCCACGGCAACGCCTCGCTGCTCTTCAAACGGACCGTCCGGCAGCAGCAGCAGCAGCTGCCGCTTCCTCCAATCCCAGGAGAGATCGGCGGTCACATGACGGGATCAGGAAGTGGGAGCTATCAGGGAGGGGAGAAGGTGAACATTCAGTCCCGGCCCCTCCCCTCTCCACCAAAGTTTACAGCTGCAGAGGAAGAGGAAGGCGTGGACAGGCCGTATGAGACCACAGAGGAAGGCTGGATGGAGGACTACGACTACGTACATCTACAGGTACACACACACACACACACACACACACACACACACACACACACACACACACACACACACACAGACAACAACCCTTCACTGCAGCATAAAACGTGTCAGTGTGACTTTACTTGAACAAATCTGAGCAAAGACCACTCAGAGAACAAATCAAATTTGACCACTCAGAGAACGTGTGGTTCCATCGTGACCTTGGTTCTCTGAGTGGAGAGACAGTCTCGAACTGATTGATAACACGTCCCCCAACACCGCATCTCAAAGACACGGTCCGTCCACGGTCCGTCCACTGGGAGCAGCCGTCAGGCGTCTTCCTTCAGGCCTCCGACCACCATCAGACCAGAAAGACTGTCAGAGTGATTCAGGTCTTCTGTCTGATGTGTTCCAGACCCTGACTGGTGCTGTTGTCATGAACTGACCCGTCTTACTGTTTATCTGTAAGCAGCCCTTTGGCTCATCAGTGGAAATTAAAGTGTTCATTAAGGCAGCTGATTTTTTTAAATATCAAATCACAGTCACATTTTTGTTATTTGTTCATTGGTGGTTTTAGCTGAACAAAAAATGCTCTAAACTAGTTTTAATCGATATTTCAACCTCGTTGATTCTTCAAACTCGCGCTGCAGGTCGTTGGATGAGACTGTAAAAACTATAAACGGTCCATTTGTCTCTCTTTCACATCGTTCTTTATTTGTGATGGAAATTGTGATAAATTTTGTTTGTTAAAGTTTGTTTTCCGAAGGTGTTTTTATTTGAGGTTTTGTTTGGAAAAATCAACACATATTTTTTTGACAGAGTTACCACTGTATAATTTACCCAGATTATTCCAGAGAGCAGAAACCTAACTTTATTAACACCAATTCATCTCATACAGACAACAGACAATGTCGACATTACACTCGCTCGAAAAAAAAAAGTATTAATAGAACTATAACAAGTCATTTGAGACAAGATTAACAAGGTTATCAGGATTGAAAAGTGTTCATTAATATTTAGCAGAACACAAAGCCATCATTTGTCGCTCTCTGAATGAGCGTCTGAGTGCGACGGTACTGAATGTGTGATTTTATAACAGTATCTGTGCATCGCTGAGCTCCACACTGTCTGCTTGGTCATCACTTTCTGCACTGCTGACTAATTTGGTTAATAATAATCTATTATATGAAGCTATTGAAATCAGAACAAACGCAGTGATGAAGCAGTTTGTCGCCACTAGAGGGAGACAGATCCACCAAGAGATGTGTTGAGATGAACGATATGTAACAACTCTGTGTGTGTGTGTGTGTGTGTGTGTGTGTGTGTGTGTGTGTGTGTGTGTGTGTGTGTTGTCAGGGAAAGGAAGAGTTTGAGAAGAACCAAAGACAGCTGCTGGAGAAAGGCAACATCATCAGACACAACAAGACACAACTGGAACAGCAGCAGGTACCTGTGTGTGTGTGTGTGTGTGTGTGTGTGTGTGTGTGTGTGTGTGTGTGTGTGCGTGTGTGCGTGTGTGTGTGTGTGTGTGTGTGTGTGTGTGTGTGTGTGTGCTCAATATGCTTCTTCCTTCTCTGCCTCAGTCCCTCACTTTTACTTTCTTTGTTCCTCTGTTTGATTGACAAAGACACAAATGTCAGTATTTTATAAATGATTACAAATTAATATATTTGAGTATAAATGAGTATAAATGTTAAAATGGTCATTTAAAGCATTGATTAGAGCTGCATTAACGGTGCTTGGCCACTAGGGGGCAGATGACCTCCAAAACAAGCTGACAACTGTAACATAGTAAAGTTGATATAGAGCTAAAAACCTTTGATAATGCTGTGGATGTATTACTATGAGGGGCTTCTTTTTACACACGTAATGTGCCTATAAATGCCCGTATTTTTTTCTTATAATGATTTGATCAGATTTGACATACTGGATTGAAAAACATTGTTTTAAGTTAGAAGTTGAAAACTTTCTGAGAAATTAAACGTCTAACAGGTTTAATATAAGTATCAGGTTGCATAATAGTTAAACATGTTTCCCTTAATTTTGTTTTCATTTCGTAGGTTGGTTGTTCACAGGGACACAATGTGGTCATTAAAAAAAAAGAACCTTCAAGTATCCTGTATAAAATATAATGATGCAATTAATAATTAATAATTAATTAATAATAATTAATTTAGAACCAAAAAAAGGTTATCATGCTTCTCATTATGGTAGTCTAAGAAAACAACTAGATTTAGAGTTATGTAAAGATTGGAATTTACACACAAATGCAATACAAACTTCTTAATGTACGATTAAAACTTTAGATTATTATTATTAATCGGTGCTGATCAGGCTGAAGGAGTCTGTTGGAAGAAAAGATGATTTTCTGAGTTTGATTTGTGACTTACACAACTCCACTGAAATACAACTTTAAGCACAAGCCCACCTTTTTTTTAATTATTATTATCGATTGTGTTCGTTTGATCTGATTCATTGTTGAGTTTAAAATCTGTCAAAAGATGTATGTTCCTAATCAGCGACATGAATGTTGACATCAGAGAATATTTTGCTTCATGAATCATTTCAAATGTTTCATCGATTATCCGAATTGTTTCTGATGATTTTTCCAGTGATAGGCCGATCATCTCAGATTATTGAAAATGATTAACTGTCTCCTCTTCTTCCAGATTAAACAGTTTGAGCGGCTGGAGCAGGAAGTCAGCCAGCCAATCAACAATGACATGACGGGCTGGGTCCCGCCCTCGCACCACCCTCTGGCCAACCAGGTGGCCCAGAACGGCTCCGGAGGCCCCGCCGCCTCCAAACTGTGCCACGGCGACCGGCAGCTGCTCCTCTTCTACCAGGAGCAGTGCGAGCAGAACGTCACCACGGTGACCAACGCCATCGACGCCTTCTTCACCGCCGTCAACTCCAACCAGCCGCCCAAGATCTTCGTGGCGCACAGTAAGTTCGTCATCCTCAGCGCGCACAAGCTGGTGTTCATCGGCGACACGCTGTCGCGCCAGGCCAAGTCTCCCGACGTGAGAGCCCGGGTGGCCCAGAGCAGCAACACGCTCTGCGAAAAACTCAAAGACATCGTGATCAGCACGAAGACGGCAGCACTTCAGTATCCTTCCTCTGGAGCGGCCAGAGAGATGACTGAGAGGGTGAGGGAGCTGGCAGGCTGCACGCAGCACTTCAGGATGGTGCTGGGTCAGCTGCTGGTGATGTAGGAGGCGGGGGGGACGAAGGACGACCAACCCAACAGTGACACAAACTGTGCCAGGAACGTGGGGCAGTAAATCCTCCCAGTAACACGGATCGGACCCTGGTGGCCCCTGCAGCTCGGTGCGGGAGACCCTGGAGCTCCTCGGAGCACAGAGTGCTGCAGGAGACCCTCATCCGCCCCCCAGGGTGAGGCTGGACACTCCACGTGCCTTAACAGGGTTTCCATCTGTCACACTCCTGACACGCTGCATGGAAACCCTGTGCGGCCCTGAATCCTGGGGGTCCGGGACCCTATCTGGGACCCTATCTGGGACCGGGGACACTGACCTCACTCCCTCCCCCGACCCCTCCCTTCGGCGTCATTCACTGGGACCATGTCTCTCTCCCCCCTCCCTCCCCTGAGCGATTTTTACTCCAGACAAACTAAAGGACCGTTTGATCTTCAGTGGGCTGGGCCGATGGCTGTAAAGTAATCATTGTAAATATTTAAGTTACCTATTTAGACCGAAGCCAGAAAGAAAACAAGACTTCCAGTATATAAATATAAATAAATGGCTCTTTTTTTGTTTTTGAAGAAAGAAAATATGAAAACCTAAGTGTAGTTTTTAGGCAGTATCAATAATTGTTATTAATATTGCTCTACCATATAATTATGGCTCTGATTCTTGTATCATTATTGTTATGGATGTGTAAATTCCAGATGATATGTATGACTCTATGTTGTAGTATGTCTAAGCTCCTCTCCATCCCTGACAAAAAGCACTCTTTCCAAAAAAAAAAAAAAACCACACTGGAGCTCACACCCATCTTCCAACGTCCCCTGACGACCTGATGTTGCCATGACGCCTCGATCTGTTCCCGCCTGCGGCTCGGCGAGGCGTCGCTGCTCATCGGTCCGGCGGGGCAGACGGCGCCGCTGCCAGACGATGTCCACATTACTGTCACTGTACAGCTGCAGGTGAAGACGATCTCTGTGCCATCTCAGACTTTTTTTTTTTTTTTTTTTGAAAACTGTATGTGCGTTGTTTTGTAAGAGGCATGTATTAGAGAAAAGGAGTGTAAACAGTTAAAGTAAATGCAATTAAACCCGCATTTCTTTTTTTCTCTGACAGTGACGTCATGCTTTTCTTAAAAAGAGTCAAAACATGTTGTGAAATGTCTGATTGGTTGAAGACCTTGTGGAGGCGGTTTATGCAGGCGTCTGTGCTTCACACTAATTTCCTGACCGGATGCCAAAGAAGATCTCAGTGCACGTTGAAGCTTTCTGACAAAACCTCCGGATGAAATATGATATCCCAAGAAATACGAATGTCAAATTTTTCCCCAAGTCATCATCAACTGACAGTTTATTTGCATGTCTTGAGTAATACATCAGAGGAGTTACCGTGACACGTTTCTAAAACGTGATATCTGGACGGCTGACGGTTAAAATGTTCTTCTCTGCAGTTCACATTATTTCAGACAGCTGGAAGTACATGAAGAACAAAGATGGAAGAAAGATTGTGCTGTTTATGTGCAAATTATTATTATTATTTTTTTTTAAATCATCCGTCTGTGGGCCTGGTGTGGTTGTCACGGTGACCGCTACCAGGGGATGGTGTTGCCCTGCCAGTCCACGAGCATCCCGCTATCTTTGTTGCTAAGTGATGACATCGTGCTGAGCATGGCGACGGCGCTTTCCTCACCGGTCAACGGAGCCTGAAGGAGATGACAAACACCGGAGAGAAGATCGTTGAGAGAAATGAAAGAAGCAGTTGACAGTAGCCGACTACAGCGAGGGACCAGAAGCTCGTCTATATGCCACATATCAGGGAGGCTGCTCCTGTGTCCAAGTGTCCAAGATACTGAACCCCAGGTTGCTGCCGTCGGTGTTTGAATGGCAGCTCAGCCTCATTAGTGTGTGTGAATGGAAAACCGTGTAAAAGCCAATGAGGTGATAAAGTCCCGACCATCTTGTGTGTGGACCAAATTTTCTAAAAATCCAAACAGGCATCGAGGCATTTACCCTGAAACAAACATCCACCTGATGATGGCGCCAGAGGATCATGATGGTTTATTCTCTTGCTTTGTTCCAGATGTTGTACTTGTGTACTAACTCTCACTAGCCTGTATCACTATCACATGAATGTAGTGAACAGAAGAACAACGAAGTCTAATGACATGAAAGAGAAAGTAGCAACCAAAGTATCTTAAATCGTGCACAAGTACAGTATTCGAGTACGTTGTGGGATCTGTCAGAGTTTGCCTCTTTTTTCTATGGAAGCCTGCTGATATTACAAGTTACCACCACCAACACCTCACCTCTTCCCCCCCCATCTCGGTGCGGACCCAGCCCGGGTGGATGGCTGTCACCAGTATGTTGTGGATCTTGAAGTCCTCGGCTTGACAGCGAGTCAGCATGTTCAGCGCCGCCTGGTGTCAGAACGGAGCACATTTCTGTATTTTTGCTTTATTACTTCACTGAAAAGAAAATTATATATATATATATATATATATATATATATACATATAAACACATGATAAACTGTGTTGATGACTGCAAGTCAAACTCAACATTAACATCAGTCTATCACTGTGGTTCAAAACCCCTCCGTTTACATGAACTTTTATCTTTCCATAACTAAATAACTGGTGTAAATTCAGACTCAGTGGAAGTCTGCAGTACCTTGCTGGTCCTGTAGGGGTACATCTGTGCGACTGGAAAGGTCTCTGGACATTTCTCTATGGACGAGATGAGGGTGGAGATGTTGATGATGGCTGACCTCCTGCAGGACATTTTACCAGCTGAAACACAAAGAGACAAAGACACGTCCATAATGACCTAAGATAATAGTTATAATATTGGAACCACAGACTTTATAAAAGTGTTCGTAGCTTCTGGGTCTGAAAAATGGTTCCGATGCAGAAGTGTCTTCAGCTGCAATACCAGCGAGTGCCACTAGGGGTCGGCTCCAAAAAGCCTCCGGCTCCATAGACTCCCATTCAACTTCTCTCATCAAATCCAAATTGAATAAAATGTGTCCATCAGTTATCTCGGTGTTGTTAGCTAAAGTCACTCCTTCTTATTAGTTTTCTGGAGGTCCATCTGAAAATAATCCCTCATTCATTGGAAAAGAAGATTCAAAAAGCTGCGTTTATGGGGGCGTGTCTGTTTGATTGACAGGTCTGTGTTTCAGGCAAGGTGGTGACTGAAAAAATCTGAACTGGAGACTTCATAATGTTCACAAACCAACAGGTGACGTCGCTGCTGTTTGCTGCTTGACTGTAACTCCTTCAACATGTAGTATAAAGACCAAATGTTCAGACTTGACAAACTGAACGTGCCAGTAGGCCAGTAGGTTATATTTATTGTGGCTGCAGTCATTATGACGGGTGCAAAAGAGGAAGTTAGTGACGCAGTATAAAGAGTAACAAAGTGTGTGTGTGTGTGTGTGTGTGTGTGTGTGTGTGTGTGTGTGTGTGTGTGTGTGTGTGTGTGTCATTAGGCAAACATGTAAGAGTGATATAAAGTCATGTTTTTGCAACGGTTGTTTCAGAGATATTGTGTTCATTATGGGAAACGGACGTGAGCTCAATTTGACTTTATTTTATTTTTAGAAAGTTGTGTGAAAGTGTGTCCAACTGTATGTCTGGTCCATGCATGTGTGTAATGCCGTTGACTGTGTGTGTGTGTGTGTGTGTGATGTCAGCTGTGTCCATCTATTCTGATGGATGGTGGCAAAAAGTCAGAGTGAAATTGTTCCATTTATTGGTTCCAGATTATTTTGTTAATTGTTGGTTCGTTTCGTGATAATTTTTCCATCAATATGTCGTCGTTCTGTATATTTTTTTGTTGATTGCGTTCCTTGACTTCCAGTTCACGAGGATGTTTTCTACTGGTCGTGTTGAGCGTAATGTTGTCTCCTGACGGGACAGTTTGATGTGGGACAAAAGGATGTCCGTCATATCGTTAAACCGGCGTAAAGTCCCATGTGGCTGTCAGAATAACGTCTCTGGTGTTCAGTGTGCGGCGCGGACAAATGTCCATGTGTCCATGAAACCCTCTTTAGCCCTTCTGTTACCTGATCGATCTTTCAGTAACCGAGATAAACTCTACAACATGAAAGAAGCGATATTTACCGTCATCTTTCTGAGGCGAGCCGCTCTGCGCTGCCCTCTGCAGGAGTGGAAGAAGCATCTGAAAAGACAAATGCAGTTTACTTCAGATCCGTTACACTGGTGTTGTGTCAGTACAGTCGCCGCTGATTTTGTGTGTATTGGTGTGCGTGTGTGCAACAGCGGACATGTTTTCCTTATTGAACAGTCAGTCTTGTGGTAAAATGTTGCACCATCACGACACGCTCACGACACGACGCACAATGAAGCTCGGAGGGAAAACGCAGACGAACCGACCTTTGTGAGGACGAACGGTCCAACTACGTTGGTTTCGTACACCTCCATCATGTCCTTCTTCCCGGTGGCGCTGAGCGGCGCCGGCGAGGCCGGCCTGTTGATGGCAGCGTTGTTGATGAGGAGGTTCAACCCGCCGGCGCCGATCTGCCTGCTCACCGCCTGGACGGCAGCGCGGATGCTGTCCTCGTCCGACGTGTCTGCAGGGAAACACGAGCAGAGCGTGAACGAGGCTCTGCACATGTCGCTGATCAAATTGCAGCGTTACAAACAGGAACACGGCGAACACGCGACATCTTGACCGTCGTATCATCTCACGTTGGCGACAAGCCAGGGAGCGTCTGACTTCCTGCCACTTCAAAATAAAAGCATTTCCTGTTGACGCTTTTCACAGAGATTCGAGGGACATAAAAAAGCAAAGTTAACATTTGTGTCTATGACAGTTTGTTATTAATACAAAAATGAAAAAGTTCTTGGTTTACTGAAGGATCACTTTGCATAATTAATCAATAAATAAATGCAGAGGAATGTGTTGCACCCTGCAGTCAGAGTCAGACTCAGTTTGTATCTTCAGTCTTTTGAAAACAAGCTGACACTGAACCATGTTATTTATGTTATCTTAACCAAACAGTTCACAACATTCCCCGTTCAGCTCATCACTACTCAGCCCGTTACTTTAACTCGTCTGTAATGGATGTCAATGTGAACAGTGCAGGAACGGATGAGTCCGTCCCCCGCTGGAAACCGTTCTTTTATCCGGCTTGGTCGTGTTGTCCTCTCCAGTCAGGATGACGAGCGGCTCGCTCTGCAAATAAACGTCCAGGTGATCCTCTTGTCAGTGAGAAGCTCTGTGATCTCTGATCCTCTGAATGACTCCCACAGTTCCTTCAGATCTCTGAATAAACAACCTCACACAGACCTCGCCCTGCGATAAACCTCTTTAAGGCCAACAGAACACTTTCTGTAGTCTGATCAGAAACCAACTGCTCTGGTGACACAATATATGCCTACAATAACATAACAGCCCTGCAGAATCCCCCCCCCCCCCCCGTACCTTCAAAGGGATTCTGGATAATGGAGCCGTGCACTGCTGTGCTGTCTGGTATCACATCCATCTGCTTGACTAACTGTCTTCCTTTTAGAGTCCAATACATCTCTCTCACTTGTGTCTGAGTGTCTCTGACCCCAGAATGCATCACTCTCACGACAGTACTGAACAAGTAACTCCTCTGTTGGCCACAAATGGCTTCCACCTTTGTGCTGTGCTGCCTATCCAATGGAAAACAATCATGGAATCTGTCCACATGTACAGCTGATTTCTTTCCACGTTAAGTAGCCTGAGGAGATTATTTCCTAACGTCGCTCCAATCAGTGCCCCCATGACTTCCAAGCGTGGTAAAGTCACTTTCTTTAGTGGGGCTACCTTTGACTTGGAGGCCATTACAACATCGCCTTCTTTGTTCTGTCCTTGCAGATAGGCAACAGCACCGTAGGCCAGAAGACGTGCAGTTTGAGTTTGGTCGGATCTCGATTTGGTACCATCTTGGAATGGCCACCAGGTGGAGCTGTGGCAGATCTGCACACCACTGATCCCATCTTTCAGCTGCTCGTCCCAACCCGTGCTCCTCTCCCGTAGTTCTTGAAACAGACACTTTCCTCTGATAGTGACTGATGTCTGTAGCACACTTCTCTTTGTGTTTTCTTTGCCCTTTAAATCAAACACAAAACTGTCCTTTTCCGATCTCCCTACTAACTCCAACACCTTCGGTACATTTCCACAAATGGCTGTTTCTGCTGTGTGCTCCACTCCCCTTTCCATCCGCCACATTTGCAGCGGTTCATGCCGGCGTGAGACAGAATCTCCTTTTACTGTTGTGGTAACTAGAAGTGCTTCATCCACATCACACGAGCTGGAGATAAAATCACCTACGCAGAGGGACTCTCTCTGTTCCCTCAGGCTGTTTCATACTGCTTAATGTGTTTTCTTATTGTCGCAACGAACAGGAACGGACCGGGTGACATTTCAAATACCACTCTACTCATTTTTACAGTCTTTGGTTGGAGGTCCGTGTAGCCACAGGAACCTCACAGCATCTTTGTCTCTTTCTGCTAGAAAGCCTCGGCAGTAAAGGCTGCAGTGAAAGGCTGTCTGATGGAGTCTGACTTTATTCAGCACATCTAACCGATTTGGGTTTACGGTCGGGCCGAGCCAGGAAACAGGCAACTCTCTTCATGTGATGATGCTTCAAATACAACCCTCACCTTATCTTCTGTGGCATGTAGGTACTTCACGGCCTCGCTGATGCCTTGCTGCAGATAATCCTAGATGACATCATTGTACCATGTCAGGTCGCCATGGCAACTCAACTATGTACCCGGACATCCTCGTACTTTATAGTCTGAAGAGCCTGTTTCCTCTGGGCTGTTTTTTTCCATGAACGACGCCCAGTGACTCTACTCTCCAGAAAGCCTGTGGATGTTTGGATATTTTGAGTGTCCTCCTCTCGGCAGATGTGCACACAAGTGGCATCGGTTCCACCGGATGTGGTAACCGGACCCTGCAGAGCCCATCTGAAAGATGCTTTCAACAGCTGCTCGTGGTTCCGTTGTCGTCTGAACTTTGCCGGTCACTATTCGCCAGTAATAGTCTGCTCCCGTTAACACCGACCACTCTGGATCATCAGCGCCCTCTGGTGGAAGCAGCACGTTGCAGACCTTTTTCTCTTTAACTCCTCTTGGGTGGGTTTGACCTTTATCACAGCAATCTAAATGTTTGTTCTGGCTTCCTCCATCTAACAGGCAGCAGATCATGTTCCCCTTTCCTTTTTGCCTTGAGTGTCTGGAGCAGCGCTGTGGAAACAGAGGATACCAGCATCTGTACCACCACAACATCTGATGTCAACATCTGGCTTAGCTTCACTTTGATCACTAACTGACTGGTGATGGTACCAGTCAGATGGTAACTCTGCAGAATGTTGCTGTGTTTTGGACCAGTGTTTTCTGGTCTGGTCAGCTGAAGAGCTCTCTCTGCTTTGGACTTCATTTTGCAGGAACTGGATGAGCTCAAGCACTTTCCATTCACCGCTGGAGTGTGACCTGCAGGTGGAGTGTGACCTGCAGGTGGAGGCTAACCCAACCTCTGGTGGTGTGACGTGCAGGTGGAGACTAACCCAACCTCTGGTGGTGTGACCTGCAGGTGGAGTGTGACCTGCAGGTGGAGGCTAACCCAACCTCTGGTGGTGTGACGTGCAGGTGGAGACTAACCCAACCTCTGGTGGTGTGACCTGCAGGTGGAGACCAACCCAACCTCTGGTGGACGAGCTGCAGCAGCACTGGACGTAGCAGGCAGCCACGTGTTGCTGTGAACCGCAGTCCACGTGCTCCTCAGTGTTTACTCAAGTTCATCCGTCACCTTTCTTCTTCAACGCCTTTTGTCCAAATCCAATAAACTTTCTTTTTTTTAGTCGACAACAGTGATAACATCTCACGGAGTCTGTCTTGGCCTGGAACATTGAGCTCACCTGTTCTTCAAAGTGAGTGAACAGTTTGTTCCAGAGCCTGCAGCCATCTCTCCAGCTCCTCGAAGTCTTCCAGACGTCCCGGATGTTGTGAAGCTTCTCACGAGGACCGAAACGCGTCTTATTCAAACGGAACACGTTTACTTGTCAAACTGCAGTATTACAAAACAAGAACGCGCTTTGCGCGCGACATCTTGACCGTCGTATCATCTCACGTTGGCGACAAGAAGCCAGGGAGCGTCTGACTTCCTGCCACTTCAAAATAAAAGCATTTCCTGTTGACGCTTTTCACAGTAAAACTAAAATTATTTCCATCACGCTGCTCACATTTACAGCTGAACAAGGTAAACAGCGTGCTTCAACATTTCTTATATAAACTGTGAATCAAAGCAACATGAACCGTATTATTTGTTATCTTAACCAAACAATTCACAACATGTGTACCGTTGTTTCTACAGTTAAGAAGAACTATTGTTGGTATGAGATTCGAGGGACATAAAAAAGCAAAGTTAACATTTGTGTCTATGACAGTTTGTTATTAATACAAAAATGAAAAAGTTCTTGGTTTACTGAAGGATCACTTTGCATAATTAATCAATAAATAAATGCAGAGGAATGTGTTGCACCCTGCAGTCAGAGTCAGACTCAGTTTGTATCTTCAGTCTTTGAAAACAAGCTGACACTGAACCATGTTATTTATGTTATCTTAACCAAACAGTTCACAACATTCCCCGTTCAGCTCATCACTACTCAGCCCGTTACTTTAACTCGTCTGTAATGGATGTCAACTGTGCCTCATTTTATATCTTCAGTCTTTAAAAACAAGCTGGCACCGTTTAGTTTTTTCAGTTCAGTCAGACAACTTTGGTTAAGAGTTTTTGTGTCGAGGCTCCGACCTCATCACTCCCTGAAGATGTGATGCAGACAGTCTGATAATATTGGCAAGATATCCATCACGTCGAAGTTAAACCATGAGGCTGGTAAAATGTTGTTATTTATTTATTGTCTTTGAATCCCATCAAACCAAGAATGAATGTTTGCTTCTGTTCTACCAGCACTGTGTGTGTGTGTGTGTGTGTGTGTGTGTGTGTGTGTGTGTGTGTGTGTGTGTGTGTATCCAACGCCTGCATGTCTTCATTATTGTCCATAAAGCACATCACGGAGACAAATTGTTTGTCCTTCTTTGTAATGAACACTCACAAAATACTATCAAAATGCTGAGCTTGGCTCCGCCCACCTATTGCTGACAGCTTCAGTTTTCTTTGCTGTTGTTATAGCTTCATATACTGCCTACGAATTATAGTTCGGACACCCTGTTTGCAGAACTGTTTGAGTGGAGGAAAAAAACATTCAAAACTAACAAGCCTGCTGTTACGTGACAGAAACATGTGGATGCAGCGGGTCGGATACGAACACAGGAACGCTGCATCAAGAGATCAGTGTTTCTATTCATTCAAAGGACGTCGGCTGAGTAGGTGGCTCACACTGATCAAATAAATTTGGCCACATGCGTCCCAGACCACCTCTGAATGTGGTCTGAGCAGATCGGACCTCGGAGCACCGCTCACCTTTGACCTGACGTCTTGTGTCCCAGTCAACCAGGATGAATGTTGGTGCTATTTGTGAACAAGCTCTGTACAAAATCACAGCATTGCCTGATTTGGTGTGAAAGCAGCTAAAGAATGCCCGGTGATACTAGTCACTTGTGAAATCAGCTACAGATCCTGCCAAGTATGCAGGCATGTGAATGACTTGGCTCGCCAAACAAGCTCAATAAGTGGGAGACTTTAACCTCGCAGAGTGATAAGGAAGGTTGACCTCTCAGTTGCACCTCTGGCCTGTCTGGAGCTAAATCAGTCCCTGGTTTCGGCACACACTCCTCTTGGCTCTCAGTAGTCTTATTCCTGGCATGGCCCCTGCACCATAGTCAGAGTAGATGGTGGGTGAACACATTGCAGGTCTTTAACTCCAGAGACCATCGTTAGAAATACTGAGACCTGTCTGTGACACTGCTGCCGGCTACTTTCAAAAGGAAAGGAAATGAAACCTGCTCAGAAATTGCTCGATGCTGCCGCAGGACATCATACATCATTTGCATGTCAATGTCTTCATGATGTAATCACTATATTTGTATGCACACAATTTGAAGAAATTATATTTCAACTAAATGCTACTGACTCCAAGTAGCACTATTATTGGCTGTTATTATTTTTCAAGCTGCTGTCATCACATCAATCTGAGTCAGTTGTATAGAATTGAAGACTCAACAATAGATTCAGACATAAACTCTGTGTTGTGTGCGGATGTCCGTCCAGAGTCAGAACCGCTTCAGCTGAAAAACCAATAAAAAGAAAATGCTGTTGCTGTTATTGTATTACTGTATATACAGTAAATTGTTTCAAAATGTATTGGAGGCACTGTTGTTGAACCACAGTGTTGTTGAACCAGTCAGCTTCCTGTGAGGCAACTCCTCAACAGATTAGTGAGTATTTCCTCATTAAAGAAAGAATGAACATGGTTGTTTGATCTGATTGGTTGAAGTTAGCTCATGATTGACAGATAGTTCATCTAGTTACCTGCTAAGTGTTTTGTTGTGCCTGCCGGCCCTGGTGCAACCGGTTAAGTGTGTATGGGCTCTAAATATGTGTGCAAGCCTTTGAAGACTTTTTCTGCTAAATACACGTCAACACTTTCAACACTTGAAGTTGCCAGATAGTTTAGTACGTAGAGACTTTTTTGTGAAAACAGATGTTTGGTAATCTTGTGTTGCAGCTTCTGTTTGGATGAAGAACTGTTCAAGTGAAAGTTTAGCAGTGATACTATGTCAAACACTTCCAGGATGAAAGTTGACCTCCACTCTAATTCAGAGTCCTCGAGCAGCTCTGAGACATCATGAGCCAGCAGATATTTCAGAGTAATGTATTGTCTCTCTGACCCGAGGGTCAGGTAGGAATGATTTACAGAGAATGTGCTGAAAAACATCCTTTCATTTAACACACAGAGCTATAATGAATTAGATTAGATTTTTTTTTAATTTTTTTTTGTGACAGTTTAACTCTCAGAATGGTTCTGGCATCTGGAAATCTTTGCATAGTTAATATTATACCTAATTAACTTTTAGATGAAATTCCTGCGGCCCAGCAGTACAGTATGTGTATTTAAGCGTGTGCAGCGGTGTGAAGGTGGGCTGTGTTTACCTAGTTTGATGATAGTGATCTTTCCAGGATGTTGAGTGGAGAGCTGTCCCAGTTCCTGCAGAGAACAGAGACATGAAGCATGAGAGACAGACAGATGATGAGGATAAGATGGACAGTCAGAGACAGACAGATAAAGACATGTACTGATCATTATTGCATGAAGCACTGCCATGATTTGGACACACTGTTGTAAACTTCTCCACGTTTGCAGGAAATGACTCAGAATTATCATCCATTCGGACTGACAACATTTGGAAAGTCTAGAAACACCACTTCAATTATTTTGAAACAATTTACGTCAGTATAATACTGAGCTGAAGTGTCTGGTGCACATGCTGTTCCCACTGAGCATGCTCAGTATGCATTCATCCAGCCTGCTGTGGGACAGTCTCACCAGACACAATTAAACCTCTGTTTAAGCAGAGATTTACCGGCTGCTTTACTCAGCTGTGTGAACTCATTTAAGGTGTTGAATCGAGTCCTGCTGTACGGAATGGTGCACGTGTACTAAAATAATCGAACACAAATAACCCTGAAATATTTCTATCTCATGCTTCGTAAACCATAAACATTGTCTGCCCTGCTGTTTGTAGATACGTCATTAGTGAAAGACTTTAGATTTAACACTAATCTGAACTTCAAGCAGGTTGACTTTTCAAAGGTTTTTCAACAGGAGTGACGCATGGTGTCAGATTAGCAATCAGTGAGGTTTACACTTAAAAATGTGATGCTGAAGAGGACAGTCTGTTTCCTATTGGTCAAAGTTTATAATGAATCATATCAGAAGTTCAACAAACAGATTGCCAGCTCAAGTTGTCAACATGAAATAGGACTACGTTTGTTTAAAATATTTTTTTCTATGCCCATAATAAACAATAAGAGAGGGAAAACATACACAATGATACAATGATTTAATTTTGATGGAAGCTACATCCATAAAGCTCACTGTCACAAAAAAAATAACCTTTCATAAAAACAACCTTCATAATTGTTTGTACATGTGATTCACACCACTTGAAAAATATACATTTAAGCAGTTGAATTCAGACAACAGCACTTGGATGAGTTATTCTTCCACAGTGTGTGTGTGTGTGTGTGTGTGTGTGTGTATTTCTGTGGAAGCGTCTCACCTCGGCTCCGGTTCCTTCAGGCTCTCTGCAGCAGGCGAAGATGTGGGCCCGCTCTCCTCCCTTCTGGGCCAGCTGTTGGACCAGCTGCAGACCGATGCCTCTGTTGGTCCCCGTCACCAGAATGTTGCCGTCCAGTTTCACTGACATGTTTAGCTGATCGACTGGTCAAACCACAGCTGCTGTGTGTGTGTGTGTGTGTGTGTGTGAGTGAGTGAGTGAGTGAGTGAGTGAGTGTGTGTGTGTGTGTGTGTGTGTGTGTGTGTGTGTGTGTGTGTGTGTGTGAGACTCCTCTGCTAACAGAAACCAGTTGTGTGTGAGAGCACACTGTTTCTTTAATGAGGCCTGTGTGCGTCATGATCTTGATATAGGTGTGTGCTGCCTTTCATCGCTCTGTGTCAACATGTGCACTTTGTCACCTATTGCACAAACGCACATTTACTATACATCTGAAGCACCCTCACTCAGCTTCTCATAATGTAACTAATGGTTCTATCAGCAGCCATCACCAGATTGGGTCCGTCAATAATTTAAACAGGCCAAAGCCTGCCATTCTTCCCTCACCTCATACTTCTCCTTTGTTCATGAATTATTATCTTGAACACTTTGATATGTGGTTGTTCAGGTTGTACAACTAACCAGACTACAGTTTAGGAATTGGTGAGTCTGTGATGATGTCAAGACCCAGAAAATGTGGAAAGTGTTGTTTAACCACAGATCCAGAAACATAAAGTTACCACATCAGCAGAAACTAAAGAATGGTGCCTCTTCCTGTATTTGGGGACCTGTATTTGTACTTCTGCACTTCAGAAGTACAAATAACAAAAACGAATGTTAAATGTCCTTTTCTTTTGCCATATGTTTAGATGCTTTTAATTGTTTTATGTGAAGCACTTTGAATTGCCTTGTTGTTGAAATGTGCTCTACAAATAAACTTGCCTTGCCTCACTAAACAGAGGAGATGGTCTATAACACCACTTATCAGCCACTGACAGTGTAGTCCTGAAATCCAGGGAGCTTCACATCCACTCACACTGTGAATTAACACTATTAACATCGGTCCTGGGTGAGCGGATCACAAGTGGTACAGGTGTGCATGCACCCAGACACATTCAGGCATTCAGAGGTGGTCTGGGACGCCTGTGGCCAAATTCATTTAGCAGTGTGAACACAAATGCATCCTGGGCCACATTGAAGGACCAACTACTCAGCTGATGTCCTCTGAATGAATAGAAACACTGAATACAGCTCTCGGTGCCACGTTCCTGTGTTTGTATCTGACCTTGTGCTTCCACAGGAAACGGTCTCATTAAAGCAGGTTTGTTTTCGTTTTTTTTTCCTCCAATCAAACAGCTCTGACACCTGAAGATCTCTGCCTGCTCTTCTTTTATACTTTTGCAATCAGAAAACCTGTTCTGTGTGATTGTGGCAAGTGAACTTTACAGGAAGTAAGAGAGATTTACTGCAAACCGAGCTGGTGTCTATAAAGCAGCTGTTTACTGGATAAAAACTCAGGCTGTCCACCTGACGCTGGTTTCACCAAAGCCTTCTCTGTATTTAGTTTTTTTTTAGTTGATCTCGTCTGTAATTTTTGACACACATCAGACCTACAACTCAGGAATAGCCCAGCCCCCTCGCACAGTTCATTGACCCACCGCAGCACAGAGCCCGACCCTCTCAAACCTTTTTATACGCGTTCATGTGCTTGTATTTGCTTGTATGTTTATGTGCATGATGTACATGTTCTATCTTGCTCTTCCTATTTTGAAATTGCACTTCCCTTTTCAACCTGTTCAATTCTAAGCTGCTAAAACAGGACCAACACACATCCAGCGTCTTGTGTCCTGTGATGTTTTCCTCCACTCAAACACTTCTGACACCGGAAAATCGCTGCCTGCTCAGCTTTGGTTTTGGTATTACCAGAAAAGCAACTTTAATTTTACATATTCAAACTCTGAATCATAAGTGAGTGTGTGTGTGAGGTATGGCTTTGTTCTGTGACCCAGCAGCGGAACAATGAGGTTCAAGAAATGAATAACTGCTAGACTTTTATTTTAACTGCCATGTTATTTTTTTCTTTAATTCAATACACATGCCTTCATGTGTTTCAATAAATAAATCATGTATGAAAAGACATATATATATATATATATATATATATATATATATATATATATATATATATATATATATCCCAGCTGGCCTGGGAACGCCTTAAGGATTAAGGGAACGGATTAAGCTGGAAAATGTGTACTGTGTGAGACGAAGTCTGGGCCAACTTGCTTGGCCTGCTGCACCATGACCCGATCTGGATAAGCGGAAGAAGATGGATGGATGAAAGGACATTTCTTGATGACAGTAACATGCAGGAGTGCTTGCAGGATGTCAGAGTTTCACTCAGCAAAGCTCCAGATAGCTGAACAATAAAATCCTTTACTAAAAAGCATTATAAAGTTTTTTTTTATTGTTCTCTGAGTATAAAGTGCAAAGTTCAGGTGTGTTCAAGGTTAATGTTGAATCGTCAGCTGAATCATCCTTACCTACAACAGTTGCTTTCTACATCTGATCAAAAAAAACCATTCTTAATTACTGTGACTGGACCGCATTGTACTGCATGATATATATCGTAATTACTTCATTTTATTTTGATGAGATTAATATTTTGATATAATTGTAAGAGTTTTCATTTTGCTTTATTTGTTGTTATTTCTTTATGTGATGGAACAATGTTTAGTTCTGGTGTATTTTCTAATACATATAAAAAAAAAAATTCAAACAATAAGCATCATTTAAAAAAAATAATTAAAAAATAAGTCATACTATATAGCATGTCGTCCAAAATATGAACAAAAAGTCATACTAAAGCATGTCGTCTGAAATGTGACAAAAAAGTCATAAATCTGAAATCTTTTGGAAGTTGGAAACTGTAAATTTAGGTAGTTGAAAATTCTTTTCTTTTTTTTCCAGTTTTGCACAAAAATGTTTTTTTAATATGATAAAGCCTCTAAAAATGCAGTTCTTTGCAGAGAAAAATAAGGAACGAAAAGAATAATAAATCCTTGGATAACAATAGGACTTTCGCACCTTCGGTGCTCGGGCCTAATAAAGGCTCATGTACACGTCATATCATCCTTGTTCTGTGTTGTTTGGCAGAACAGAAAGGATTTCTATCAGTTCCCCACAGTTAAGTTACAGAGCCACCTGGTGGCTTGTACATTCAACTACAACCAGGTTCTTCTCAGCAGTTCAATATATTTTATATAAATTAGTATATAAAAAAAAAATTATGAAAAATGTATATGACACATGACACTGTGGCCCCACAGTAACATGGTCCCTGGTTCAATCCCCAGCCCGGGCTTATTTGTGTGTATTATGTTGTCCATAATATAAGAAAAAAGTAATACTATACTATATCTTCAAAAATTTCATAAAAAAAAGTCATGGCATCCAAAAATATATTTTAAAAAAAAGTCAGTATACCATCTTGTTCAAAATATTTTTTTTAAAGTCATACTATAGTAATATGTCCAAAATAAGTATAAAAAACACAAGGGGGTACTGTTACGTCCGAAAAGCATGAAAGTCATACTATATCATCCAAACTATGAAAAAAAGTTATACCATAGCATGTTTTCCAAAATTAGAAAAAAAAGTTATACCATAGCATGTTTTCCAAAATTAGAAAAAAAAGTTATACCATAGCATGTTTTCCAAAATTAGAAAAAAAGTCATGCTATAGCATTTTGTCAGAAATATTTAAAAAAAAATAATCATACTATATAGCATGTCTTCCAAACAGGCATAAAAAGGGGGTACCCTTACGTCTGAAAAGCATAAAAAAAACCATTAGAGGGCACCCTTAAGGCTATAATATCTTGTCCAAAATGTCATAAAAAGTCACACTATATATGTATGTCATCCAAAACATTTTATACGCATCGTTGTATAGTATCTTGTCCATCATTTCAAATAAACATCATACTATATTATGTTGTCCAAAATTTCATACACACGCCTGTTTATAAAAACGTTGTATTTTAGTTTGTTGTCCAAAATGTCACAAATTTCAGACCAAAACTTGATAAAAATGTAATACTATCGTATGTTGTCCAAAATGCCATCAAAATGTCACGCTTCAGTACGTCTTCCAAACTTTCATGAAGTCATACTATATACTGTATGTTGTTCAAAATGTCATAAAAATGTTGGACTAACTTATGCAATCTAAAATGTCATAAAAACATCATAACATCATATTTTGTCCAGAATATTTGAATAACTGCCACTGAAAATGATCAGCTAAGAGTACCCACATGCAGCGGTGCCTGATGATGTTGAGGAGAAAACACTGAAAAGCACCTTGAGGGGCAACAAATCTGTCTCTTCCAGATATCAGACCTTCGACCAGCTCAATCAGACCAACAGTCTTTGACTTTAAAGTACAAGTGAAGCCGGTCGGTCCATCATGAGCGGTGCCTGCTGATCTGTCAGAGAGTCTCTGAGAGCTGGAGCCCACTGACACGAGGTAAAAGGGGGTCCGGTCTGGTCAACATGAAGAATTAATATGAGGCGCTAAATAAAGTGGTTCACCTGATTTCTTCAAACATTATAAATTATCACTTCACACGTGTTCCTCAAGAGAACAGGGAGATTTGGTCGCCCAAAATGTCATAAAAAAATTCGTCCCAAATTTAATAAAAACAGCATACTTCAGCATATCGTCTAAAATGTCATATTATAGGTTTTTGTCAAAATTTTCATAAAAACATAATTTTATAGTGTCATATAAAATTTCATAAAAAAGTTACACTATAGTATGTCAACCCAAATTTTATAAAAAAATGTCATACTATAGCATGTCGTCCAAAAATGTCATTATATCATACTATAGTTTTTTGTCAAAATTTTCAGAAAAATATAATTTTATATAGTATGTCATCTAAAATTTCATAAAAAGTCACACTAGCACGTCGTCCAAAACATTTTATAAACGCCATCGTATGTTGTTCAAAATTTGCTGCGTAGACGGCGTCATGCTCCTTTTCCTCGACGCGACGACCAGAGACGCTCAGGTAAAGACGCGCAACATCTGCTTTTTAAACTGAGGAGAAGAACAGCAGAGTGTTCAGTGACTACAGTCGTGCGTCATGTTAAACCTCTGGAGATGTTCCCGTCACTCTCGTTTGAATGAACACAGGAAATGCAGCGTGAAGTTCGTTTTCCTCCAAAACTGACAGACGTTACGGCTGCTGCGTCTCCCACCGTCCACGACATCACATCACACTAGTGCAGGAGAAAGAAACGACTTCCATTTTGTGCTGAGTCATCAGACCTGTCAGTGGCATATTTTATTATCCAAATTGGACTAATTCGGGTCCCATTTCAGGAAAATCAACAACACAAAGAATCACAGATGAACGACTGTATCCATAAATCATCATTCGGGTATTTCCAGCTGTTCATCACGTCTTAAAGCAAAACATTACAGCTCATCCGGGACACGATCACCTCTCCCATCTCATGGTGCATTAATGGACAACCGTCTCGTATTATCTAACTGGTAACGGTGAATGTAACAATCTTTTAAAAAACTCAAACCTGCATATACAAGCTATTATTAACATTTCCTTAAAATATACTTAAAATGTTCTGCAGTGAAGAGACAAGCGCACGTCTCCGGAGACGCGATGTAAAATGATACAGTAGGTCACAATAAATATTCTGTAATGTCAAGCAAACATTATCACTCTAAATAGACTAGTTTTATTGGACTATTTCCTAAATGTTGCTTTCCAGCAAAACAAACATTTGAAAGGATGTTGTTCTTCATACGTCTGACAGGTGCAGAGTTACGTCTAAAGGTTTGACACTTTCACCCTGAGGAGGAGGAGGAGGTTCAAACGGGCCATCTTGACCCTGAAACATCCGTCATGTGACCAGAGCTGTCGGCCGCAGGCCAGAAGCTGCATAACACACACACACCTTTAACACACTCTGTCCGTCGTGGACGTGATGGTGTCCAGGAAGAGTCTCCTCCCACAGTCCACACTGGACTTCATCTGACCAGTTCTGGCAGACTGCTGAGTCCAGTTACTCATGAGCACACACACACACACACACACACACACACACACACACACACACACACACACACACACGTCGTGTAAACGTGTGCGCTTCTGTCTTCGTGTGCGTCGAAGACGACGGTCGTCTCCATCAGTTCGTCCCAGCATCTCTCAGATATTTACGTCCTGTACGTCGGTGGGCGTCGTCGAGAGGTCCTGCTCCTCGCCGATGCTCTTGGTTTCCATGGTAACCGGGTGCTGCTGCTGTTTGGCCTGCCTGAGACTGGTTTCCAGCAGGGACTCGATTTGTTCCTGACACGCCCGGAGACAGTCCTGGGGAGGGGACGGTTCAGAGCTGCTCTTAGTTGGGTGACGGCGAGCGTGACGTGCAGGCAGGTCGCGTGACGAACGGACGGACGTACTCACCGGGTCACTCCTGATGGTCTGAGCCAGCTGCTCCGTCAGCTTCTGGGACATCGTGATGTTGCCCGCCATCCTCATCTGTAAACCCTCCACTGCTGCCACCATGCTGCCGGCCGCCACCATGGACGGAGGGCTGGCGATGAACTTCACATCTGGAGAGCATCAGAGAGGAACTCGGTGTTAGTATGGTACCTTTTAACAAGATGAAGACCTAGTGAGCCGAATAAAATTCAAAAAGAGTCAAAACCAAAGCTGCTTTAATCCCAACCAAGTTAAAACAACACGGCCATTTCCAGGAAATAAAGCTGGAGTGATAGATAAACGAGTTTCACAGACACCAAAACAAATATAGAAATAGCAGAAATGTGAAAACAAGTGTGAACACCTGGTGGAAGGTGGGACAGATCAAAGGTTTTTTGCCCAATGATCCTGCACTGTTACATCAACACGCAGGCTCCTCGTCACTCTGCACTGTTCAACTCCGCAGACACAAACACGGTGGACATCCTCAGCATCGTTAATTAAATCATCAAATATGAGGTAAGAAGGAACAACTTAATAATTCAATATTTGTTTATGGTGGACACGATCAAATAAAATATAAATATAAAGATAATGATATGATAAAGATGAGTTAGCAGGCAGTCACGTATGTGAAGTAATCCCACGCATACCTGTGGCACACAGCGCGACGAAGGTCTGCGCGTGCTTCCTGAGGATGGGCCGGTTCTCTTTCCCGACGGGGAGCCGAGACAGGAAGTGGTCGATGAAGTCGAGAGGGGTCAACGACGCCAGGTCCCACTTCAGCTTGTTCAAAACCAGCAGCTCCATCTGCTGCGAGTGGAGGAGGACAGACAGACAGACAGGGACAGAGGGACGTGTTCAGGTGCGATTGACAGGCGAGGCTTTGGGACTCTGAGGTGGGAAGAGAAGGTCCCAACCTACCAGCAGCTGGGAGGGTGTGACGGAGTTGTCGGTGTAGATGCAGAGCTTCTCCGCGGTCAGAGGCATCGTCTCCTTCAGTTTGGACGCCAGGAACATGCAGGCAGCTCCCAGTAACTGCAGGCGGTTCTTCTTGGTGGGCTCCACCGACAGAAAGCGGTCTATGTAGTTCATCGCCAGCGGGAAGACTTCCTCCTCACACTTCTGCTCCTCGCACACCTGCGCAAACAAAAAAAAAAACCGACCACAGCACTGCCGTTACACGCTGTAAACATGCGAGTGACGGAACAGACTCAGAGTTCAGGTACTGGGGCTCCCATCACCTCCAGGCTTCACTGACCACAACCATATGATCATAGTTGGTGCATCAGGGGTCCCAAACCAGTGTGAACCCCGAGGCAGCTTTAAAAACACCTGTCTCTAAAAACAAGCGAGAGCGCTTCAGTTCTGGTTTGTTTGGAAGAACCGTGAATCAAAAACTAAGAGGTGGACTCGGCACGAAATCCAGTCAACTCAGAGATGTCACGACAAACAGAAATTAAAAAAAGTTTCCCCTCTATAACCAGAGACGGAAAGAATGTATGTCAATTACAAACTCAACTGAAACATCACTGCTTCTTTCATTAACTTTAACAGGTCAAAATAAAACATTTCTCTTTACTTCCCTCAGCTGATTGGTTCAGGTGGATGCTATTATATTTAACTGAAAGTGACACGAGATGCATCCATTTCACAATAATCCGTGTAAAACTCAGTAGGACGATTGAACAGCATCACACTCGAAGATAAAACTGTGAGCAGGAAGGAGGCTACCGAGTGAGGAGGTGTTCGAGGCTCCCTCAAAGACATGGAGGCGCTGCAGCTCCTTCACAAAGAGGCAGCGCGTGCTCGGCAGCAGGCAGCTCGACGCATTGTACAAAAACACATTTCGCATGTTTTTGCGCCGTCTGACTGTTTATTTCATACACAACTAATGAAATCACACAGATCCGCTGTTCACTTCAAAGAGCTTTAGAGAAAATACTCGATTATTCGATACGCGTCAGTCGAAGCCACTTGACACACACAAAGCGGTTACTTTTACAGTTTAATTACAGTCTGGACGGGTACAATATGGAGCCGTATCCTGCTCTCAGTGGATCTATGTCACGTATTTGATAGAAACTCCGGAGGCCAGAATTCCCGGCAGCAGACATCGGGAGTGCCTGGTTAAAACTGTAATCTGACTTCTGCAGAACTTTTCCCTCTGACAGAATCAGAACCAGCCTGAGGATGGTCACATGTATTGCAGTCTGTGTGCCAAATGAAGCAGCGGCTCTGGGTGACTACCCAAAACACCAAGACCCGACTGTTCCAGCTGAGCAGAGGGAAACTCTTGAAGAGTTTGGGGGGAACCGCACATAAAGTCAGCTTTTAACTCACCTCCAACATCCACGTCGCCACTATCCTCCTCATGTACGGAGCAATGTCTCTCTGCACGCATTTGAAGTAGTTGGCAGCGGGCAGGTACTTGTCCTCTGCCCGCAGCAGAGCGTGCAGGACGCGATCAGTCAGCAGGTTGGAGTCCCGGTAGGCCCTCCGGATGGCAGGCCTGTCCCCCTCACAGCACAGCAGCTGGGGCTCCATCTACCCTCCCCGCCGTCCACACCGCCTCCTTCAGCTGAGTCCCGACCGGCTGCGGTTCAATCAACAGCTTCAACTTAACAACGAAGTCTTAGCCGCTCCATATTCCTAAGAAGAAATCGGTCCAGTTTCCAAACTTTATGTTTATTTCAGCTTTAGTTGTTAAAAATGTGGTGATTCCGCGTGTCCGTGTTCGTTGTGTTACTTCCTTTTGTTGGGAGTTCAGGACAAACCGGAGCAGCAGCTCTGTCTGCCGGCTCAGTGGCGCTCTGTTCTCACACACGTTCCCGCTGTGTGCGCCTTTTTATCTGAGGACAACGTCACCACACACACACACACACACACACACACACACACACACAGCGGGAAGGGATGGGACATCCGGAGAAAGACTTCACAATAAAAGAGCACACCCTTTTATTCCTTCACGGATCAGTGAAGACCACACATTTACCTTCACACTTAATCCGGGTGATATCTTCCCACG
The DNA here is from genome assembly GCF_022577435.1 of Embiotoca jacksoni. Taxonomy (NCBI): domain Eukaryota; kingdom Metazoa; phylum Chordata; class Actinopteri; family Embiotocidae; genus Embiotoca; species Embiotoca jacksoni. Next base: position 3,104,355 of record NW_027185381.1, on the reverse strand, counting down.
CACTTTAAATATCCGCTGATTTCTGACAGCACTAAAACAGTGGAGGTCTCATTATTTTAAAACTAATCATCAACAGACTATTGCTACAATCAGTAGTACAGGGATCAGCTGGTGAGAAGTAGGAGCTGAGATGAAGTTAATCTTTATAGGACTTTTTTTTTGTGTTGTTTCTGCTCTTATTTTAATTTGCAAAAGGGGTTTACTTCCGGTTATAGAACTAGGCTTGGATTACTGGATTGAGAATAAACACAGTGAGACTACCAAAATATCAAAAGATGAAAAAGTATTTAACTTTTAAGTACATGTTTAGCAGTACTTTGCAGTATTCCCAAATCCAGGAGTGATAGTACACATTTAAAGAGACCATGCACTACTGTTTATGTAAATGTCCAATCAGTGTTGTTAGTAAATGTTGAAGCAACAAGTATTTAACACAATCAGACCGCTCACACACAGGCTCATTAGTGTAGATGTCTGAACAGAGTCCAGTGAGTTTGTAATTCACCACCTGAACAGTCAGACTCAGATTATTGAAATATTCCTTCAGGTTTCAGAGGGTTGGGCTCTGCGCTGCTGTTGGTCAAAGAACTGTGTGAGTATGCAGGTTCCCCTTGGCGGAAGAAGAATGGTATTATGGTATAATGGTCGTGTGTAGCATGTATGATCGAGTGGCTCTAACGATTTACCAAACTGAGGCAACTTTATGTCGCAAATAAACAAACGTACTGACTTTGTTTGGACAATTCAACCAGGATCTTTAGTGCAGCTAATGGCAACACAACATTGATGTGGTTTTGTTGTTTTCCTGCTACAAAGTTTGTTATAATTGGAGATAATCGAGTTAAACTGATCCCGTTTTTTTTATTTTTGTCGATCCTCTACTTGGTGCGTACAATTCGTCTTTACAATCATCAAGCAGCTGCTTTCTAACAGCAGGCTGAGAATACACAAAATTATACTAAACTGCTGAAACTCAGAGCTCGACTGATGACCAACTGCTGGGATGCTAAAATGAGTCACTGTCACCTCTTAACACCCAAATTGGCATTACAAGACGACACCTAATTCTTTGCATATTGCACTTTTAAAACGTGTCGCACAGAGATCAGTAGATCCCAGATTAACTGATTTGTAGGTCTGGGAGGAGACGGAGACAGAGATCTGTGTAGTCATGTCTCGCTCTGTCTCTGTGTGTGACCTTTCAACTCGGTTTCTCAGGGTGGCCTGGTCCAGGGTCACACTTTGGACACTGCATACAAAGGCAGCCTATAGATTCTATAGATCCGTCGTGACTGATCCCTCTTACAATAGAGACGGATCTGTGGCGATCAGCTTCGCTAGCCTTCTGCCATGTTGTCCGCTAATCCTGCTGGATGGGTCGAGGCCTGCAGAGCTGCAGACCAGAATCCAGTGAGGACGCTATACTGGGTCCAAAACGGTCCTCTGCATGCAACCGGGGACATTCCTTTATACAGTGACACACTTGCTGATGTTATTTTAAATTATTTACCCAATAAATGCATTACAAGTAACATTCCACATAACTCTCTGTGTGTCTGATCCAATAAATCTGACTGATCTGTATTGCATCCCTATTGTCTACATCTACATGCACAGATTGACAAAGATGCCACCTCGGTGCAGAGAGCAGGGGGAGGCTGAAAGAGACAGAGCTAACAGCGATGTTACTGAAGATGAATGTGGCCGCCGCCACAGAGAGCACACAGAGGTCTCCACACCGAGGAATCCAACCTCACCATCCTTCACTCCAGATAAATCAGCAGAAAGTGACCTGACAGAGTGACTTCAGACACAAAAAAAGGAGAGCAACGGGAGAAAACAACAGGCAGGCTTCACTGCTGCGGTTAGATGTTTTGAATTTAAACCAACACACATTTTTTCATTAATTTTACGTAAGTTAGATAGATAGATAGATAGATAGATAGATAGATAGATAGATAGATAGATAGATAGATAGATAGATAGATAGATAGATAGATAGATAGATAGATAGATAGATAGATATTTTATCAATCCCACGAGGGGACTTTTTTTCTGCAGCAGCATTATAGATACAGGAAAAGCAATAGAACAACAGAGGAAAAATATGAAATATAAAAATGCACAATATATATAATAAAATAGAATAATATTAAAATAAATTAAAACTAACTAAACAATAGTGCAAGGATTTAAACAAACAAACAAACAACAGAGATATTGTTGTGTGATTGATTTGGCCAGAGGTGAGTTATTGTACAGTCTTATTGCGGTCAGCAGGAACAATCTCCTGTATCTGGAATGATCTCCTGTATCTGGAACGATCTCCTGTATCTGGAATGATCTCCTGTATCAGGAATGATCTCCTGTATCTGGAACGATCTCCTGTATCAGGAATGATCTCCTGTATCAGGAATGATCTCCTGTATCTGGAACGATCTCCTGTATCTGGAATGATCTCCTGTATCAGGAATGATCTCCTGTATCAGGAACGATCTCCTGTATCTGGAATGATCTCCTGTATCTGGAATGATCTCCTGTATCAGGAATGATCTCCTGTATCAGGAATGATCTCCTGTAGCAGGAATGATCTCCTGTATCAGGAATGATCTCCTGTATCAGGAACAATCTCCTGTATCTGGAATGATCTCCTGTATCTGGAATGATCTCCTGTATCAGGAATGATCTCCTGTATCAGGAACGATCTCCTGTATCTGGAATGATCTCCTGTATCTGGAATGATCTCCTGTATCAGGAATGATCTCCTGTATCTGGAATGATCTCCTGTATCAGGAACGATCTCCTGTATCTGGAATGATCTCCTGTATCTGGAATGATCTCCTGTATCAGGAATGATCTCCTGTATCTGGAATGATCTCCTGTAGCAGGAATGATCTCCTGTATCAGGAATGATCTCCTGTATCAGGAACAATCTCCTGTATCTGGAATGATCTCCTGTATCTGGAATGATCTCCTGTAGCAGGAATGATCTCCTGTAGCAGGAATGATCTCCTGTATCAGGAATGATCTCCTGTATCTGGAAGGATCTCCTGTATCTGGAATGATCTCCTGTAGCAGGAATGATCTCCTGTATCTGGAATGATCTCCTGTATCAGGAATGATCTCCTGTATCTGGAATGATCTCCTGTAGCAGGAATGATCTCCTGTATCTGGAATGATCTCCTGTATCAGGAATGATCTCCTGTATCTGGAATGATCTCCTGTATCAGGAATGATCTCCTGTATCTGGAATGATCTCCTGTATCTGGAATGATCTCCTGTAGCAGGAATGATCTCCTGTATCAGGAATGATCTCCTGTATCAGGAACAATCTCCTGTATCTGGAACGATCTCCTGTATCTGGAATGATCTCCTGAATGATCTCCTGTAGCAGGAATGATCTCCTGTATCAGGAATGATCTCCTGTATCTGGAAGGATCTCCTGTATCTGGAATGATCTCCTGTAGCAGGAATGATCTCCTGTATCTGGAATGATCTCCTGTATCAGGAATGATCTCCTGTATCTGGAATGATCTCCTGTATCAGGAATGATCTCCTGTATCTGGAATGATCTCCTGTATCTGGAATGATCTCCTGTATCAGGAATGATCTCCTGTATCTGGAATGATCTCCTGTATCAGGAATGATCTCCTGTATCTGGAATGATCTCCTGTATCAGGAATGATCTCCTGTATCTGGAATGATCTCCTGGATCACGAATGATCTCCTGTATCTGGAATGATCTCCTGTATCTGGAATGATCTCCTGTATCAGGAATGATCTCCTGTATCTGGAATGATCTCCTGTATCAGGAATGATCTCCTGTATCAGGAATGATCTCCTGTATCAGGAACAATCTCCTGTATCTGGAATGATCTCCTGTATCTGGAATGATCTCCTGTATCTGGAATGATCTCCTGTAGCAGGAATGATCTCCTGTATCAGGAATGATCTCCTGTATCTGGAAGGATCTCCTGTATCTGGAATGATCTCCTGTAGCAGGAATGATCTCCTGTATCTGGAATGATCTCCTGTATCAGGAATGATCTCCTGTATCTGGAATGATCTCCTGTATCAGGAATGATCTCCTGTATCTGGAATGATCTCCTGGATCACGAATGATCTCCTGTATCTGGAATGATCTCCTGTATCTGGAATGATCTCCTGTATCAGGAATGATCTCCTGTATCTGGAATGATCTCCTGTATCTGGAATGATCTCCTGTATCAGGAACAATCTCCTGTATCTGGAATGATCTCCTGTATCAGGAATGATCTCCTGTATCTGGAATGATCTCCTGTATCAGGAATGATCTCCTGTATCTGGAATGATCTCCTGGATCACGAATGATCTCCTGTATCTGGAATGATCTCCTGTATCAGGAATGATCTCCTGTATCTGGAATGATCTCCTGTATCTGGAATGATCTCCTGTATCAGGAATGATCTCCTGTATCAGGAATGATCTCCTGTATCTGGAATTATCTCCTGTATCTGGAATGATCTCCTGTATCTGGAATGATCTCCTGGATCACGAATGATCTCCTGTATCTGGAATGATCTCCTGTATCTGGAATGATCTCCTGTATCAGGAATGATCTCCTGTATCTGGAACGATCTCCTGTATCTGGAATGATCTCCTGTATCAGGAATGATCTCCTGTATCTGGAATGATCTCCTGTATCTGGAATGATCTCCTGTATCTGGAATGATCTCCTGTATCTGGAATGATCTCCTGTATCAGGAATGATCTCCTGTATCTGGAATTATCTCCTGTATCTGTCCTTGTGACAGCGGAGCCACAGTTACAAGTTACATGCAAATACTGACAAATATTTAGAAGAACCTTCTAGAAATTCACTTAATGGGCACTAAAAGTCCACTGAGAATGGTGACCAACCATAAAATACATAAAATGAGAAAATGCATTTACAGTGAAGATTTCTGTAAATACAACATAACACGTCACACTTTTACTTTATGTTTACTCAGAGGTACATGGAGGTATCACTAACTGGCAGATAGTTATTGCTCGGTACAACAGATGAACGTATACTGTGTTTCTTTCAGAGGAACTTTCTCCATAAACACATTATAATGTGATTTTTCTACATTATTTTAAAGGGCAGCAACAAGTTGCATTCAGAAGTGAAGAGCCACGAAACAGACAGCGTGGTTCACACTCAACATGAAGTGTGTGTGTGTGTGTGTGTGTGTGTGTGTGTGTGTGTGTGTGTGCGGAGGGAAGTAAGGACGCTTCTAGTGGCTCTCAAGTGCGTCAGCGTCTTTTAAGTCCTTGAATGGCCCGGGTCTCATGGCTATCAAGTCTGGACACCAGGACAGAGAAAGCAGCACCAGCCCCCCACTCCTTCTCAAACTGGGGGGATGGTTCCACTGGGGGGGGGGGTTAAAACTGCATTTATTGTAGCACGTTAAGGAACCACTGATAGAACAGTTTTAAGAATGATAAAGGGACTCGTGTTCATTTGAAATCAGAGACGATTTCATTGCTCTATTTTCATCAGCAGCAAAAAGTGTATTATGCAAAATATCCTCAAGAATCTAAAGAAATTCAAAGTGCTTCAGAGAGCTTTAAATATTTAGGACCACGACCTGTGTGACTGAGACTTTACGTGACATCATTACACGATTCACTTTTTATCTTTCATATTAATTCCTGTGTTCTGACATCATCATAAAACCATCAGCTACATCTGAGCTTTTATCTGCTGTGTCACCACACTGAGCTGTTGTTTTGGCATTGAACAATATAGTGAAACTCAAACATTTGGGGATTTTTAACAGCTTTTCTTTGTATTTTTTTGACTTCGCTGCAGAAACAGATTTGACAAAGAAAGGAGAACAACGTGGCAGACGAGTGATACAATCTCATTTTCATAAAAAGTTAAGACGTGCCACATTGAAAACAAGTACGTAAAATTTCAAATCCTTAAAATATTCACCACAAAATCTTGACAAGTCTGCCGCTGACCCTGAGCCTAAATCAGTATCATCACTGTTTTAAATGATACAATGTGAATGTAGCCAAGAAGAAAGAGTTGAAAGAAGAGAAAGAGATGCTTTCCCCATAAAAGCTTTCTAAACCGAGGGTACAAACACAATAGAGCATAATGAAAAGATGGATAGAGTAATTGTCCTGTTAAGTGATCCGAAAAGACAGGGTGGGGAGGGGGTGGAGTGGATGGCAGTGTGTGTGTGTGACACAGCACACTGAGAGGCCAAGGGTGCTAACAAGAGGAAAACTCCAAGACAATGCACTCCTCAGTGGGAGCCCCTCACTCTTTCTCTGTTCCCCCCAAAGACATACATTATAAAAGTGGAGTCTGGATACCACACTCGACTGGCTGGAAGCCCAGAGGAGTCCAAATAAGCTGAACCAGTGAAAGAGACGTATTCCTGATGTGGTGCAGATCACATCTGCTGCGGTCGGTGTGTCCTGCTGGAAAAATATGTTTTCATTTACGGTGATTGAGTTTCATTCATTGTCCTGTTTGTGTATAATAAGCATCTTAAAAGGAGGAATATGTGCTACTGGGTTGCATTCGATAGGTGCACCCAGCAGTAAGAGAGCGTAGTGTTTATGTATGATTAAGATGTCATTAAACTTCAGTATACTTCAAACAAACAAGGCTGAAAGACGTGTCGGAAACAGCCCGACTTATTCTGACACTGCACACTGAAACTGGGGATTAGCTTCGTTGGTTTTTGCTGTTAATAACAACATTGTACTCACAAAGTTAACAGTTTTGTTTTTTCGAACATTGTGACTTCAGTAAAAAGGTGCGTCAGGTGAGGAAACATGAGATGAACAGACAGGTTGAACACAAGCTGCCAGGTTAGACGACCATGTTGGGAAGAGAAAATTAAAGAAGGATGAGATGTGAATAAAGTCATGTTATTGTGTGTTTTACCATTTTTATACTTGATATGAAATACACGAATTATACCAATGAGACACTAAAACAGGGACCAAAGTGTTTTTGATACTAAATACAGAGCAGATTTGGGCGACGTGGCGGTTCAATGTGGAGATAATGAAAAACAAAAAGAAAGCTAATATGAAACCAAAAGGTCTTTTGACTCCTCTGAGTCTGATGCTTTTGATCAAGTGTGATAAAGTGTGTGAAGCAACCTTTCACCTTCCTTACTGCAGTTGAACCCATCACCGAATGTTCGGTCACAACAAGAGGGGAGGTGACCTCTGACCTTCTGGGTCTCTGTCCAATCCTTGACATTCATGAATCTCGGACCTGAGAGTGCTATGTGGCTGGATCCCCCCCCCGCCCCACCAGCTCGCCACTGCTCCCTCTTCTTCTTTTTTCTGCTTCACCCCCTCTCCCAGTGCCTTCCATTGTCCGTCCCTCGTCCTCCCTGAACCATCATGGGACATTAATACTCTCCACTGAACCCACACGGATCAAATCTTTTTAGTATTAGCAGCTGTATGGAGCCCATCAAGACATGGATTGACCTTAAATGTGGGTCATGTTTCCAGCACTATTACACATGTTGGGTTGTTAGAGACACTTGAGATGTATAAGACAAATATGGAAATCATATTTCTTGTAACTTTTTCAGAGTGCAGTATAAATCATAACAAACACATCAAATATGGCATTCATGAAGTTTTACAATAACTTGTAGCTTCTGGAAAACTTATTTTTTTAATGAATATTTCTGTGTAGATAGATTTATTTCATGTTTATAATGTCTTATCCTGCACAACAGCAGCTGTAACTCCTCAAATCCTCGTTAGTCTGCACAGTCATCATGTGACCAGATCCCAACAAGCCAAATGTGGGACAATTAGTAGGTTTGTGGGGGACAGTGTGGGACGTGTTACCAGTGGGCATACAGGTAGTTGAAAATTTTGATAAGGCTTACAAAATATACCATGCAGTTTACCAGTTAGCCTTTTAGCATGTGAAGGGACGAAACAAAAAGATTTGAATTGAACTTTGCATACTTCGGTGCTAAGTACATAAAGAAAGCAGAAGAAGAAGCTGAAGTTTCACGCTACATGTTCTCATGCGGCGTCAGCTCACTACTTCAGTCTGCTGACCTGTAGGATTTCCTTCCCTGCTTTCCTCACAGCCTTCGGACGAAAAGCCACGTTAGAAAAGTGCCTGTCCCGCAGTGTTGACCCTAAAAAACTAGAGCCAATCTAAATGTGGGACGTCGTCTTGATACGTGGGACACCTGGTCTGATGGTCGTTGCTTTGTGCGTGTTGTGCAGATCTTGCTTTGTGTGGGTTTTTTAATGGAATCGATTCTGTTTCTTGTAAAACCTCCTTCAGGAGAATTTTTCCTTCTCTCCAAGAGGAAGCTGAAAACCAACATTTTCCAGACTTCACCATTTGAAATTCTGGTTAAGTCCTTCACAATCGTTTGTATTTTTTTATTTTCATGCTCCACTTCTGCTTTAAAGGCTGATTCACTAATAGTACATAAATAAAATTGCAAAGAAAATACCGCTCATCAACAAACCGGTACTCTGTCTTTGCTCAACCTGTTTCCAGCACGCTCTGATAAACGGTCAGCCTGTCCCTGAATGTCACTCCGCTGCAGGGGATAAAACATGTTTGTATTTCCAATTGCAATCATCTTGGGTGGAGCTCAACAGCAACGGTCTCCTTGTAAAGTAATGTCGGGGGAGAACTTGCTTTAGAACATTTACATATGAGGAAGAGATGGTGAGATCATAAGCAAATGGGAAAGTTTCCAACCTCGGAGTGGTAGAAAAACACCTGAACGCCTGTTGAACTGGGAATTTCACTCGAGGAAAGTCGCAGGGAGCTCGGAAAAGAAGGTCTGACGTCACTCAGCACGGCAACGTTTGTGGTAAAGGGAGGATTGATGCTTCTTCAGCACAAAAATAAGTCATTTCATGGTTAATTGAAGTCATACTTGCTAGAGCAGGGTACTGTGCCATTACTAACAATACTAATTACTGACCGACAACGATAAGTTGTAACAGTCCTCCCACACAACCGTTACTTTACTGTCGTTAGTTTGTTGACTGCTTTAAAGGTTATCTGCTAAAAATGACATGTATAAATCTAGTGTACAGATAATTGTGACCTTCTGAACTCCATTTCCTCCCTGTGATGGTCTACATGGGTGATGACGAGGTCGTTTGTCAATTTTCAGGATTCAGACAGCAAATAAAGCAGATTTTTCTTTTTGTTGTTGTCATGTGAACGCTCTCAACTGGGAAGTCGGAAGTTATCAAATGTGAACTTTTCCACTTCCCAGCCGCTTGAACGTACTATGAGGTCCCAGCACTGAACCCAGCAGACCTGCCTCAGTGCACGATCCAAAGCTTTGTCAAGACTTTCTATTTCCAGCGTGTTGGTTGCTGCTCGGAGGTTGTTGTTGTTTCCACTGTGTTTATCACACAGGTAGCAAGAAGGGAGGAGACTGTCGCCTGTAACAGTCGACCAGTGGAAGTTTTATAGCACCCATTGGATTTTGAACGACCGTTATGAATCCTCAAGTTTGGGTTTTAGTCTTCACCATCTTGCTAGTTTTTGAGCAGTTTGGAGCAGGAAGTGACTGTATTTGGACGAGCCCACCTGACTGCACCACAGGCCTGTCAATCAAGCAGACACGCCCCCTAGGAACACAGCTTTTTGAGGCTTATTTTCTAATTAATGACGGGATTATTTTCAGATGGACGGCCAGAAAACTAAAAACAAGGAGTAACTTTAGCTTACAACACCGAGATAACTGCTGGAGACATTTTATTGACTGAGAAATTTATAAGACTAATTTAATGGGAGTCTGTGGAGCTGGAGGCTTTTTGGAGCCGACCTCTAGTGGCACTCGGTGGTATTGCAGTTTAAGACACTTCCACATCTGCCTAATTTTTCAGACCCGGAAGCTACTAAAACTTTTATAAACAGTCAATGCCATTTCCATTTACCATAACAGAAACTCCTCTCTTGGTTCAGATTCATCCAAATGAACCACGAGCAGCACTGATATTGATCAGCGTCACTTATTCAAGACGGCAGATGTTCTAAATAGAAGTGATGACACGACATGTTTTAGTGCATTAAAGTCACCATTTTATCAGACGAGTGATTATTGTAGAGTTATGTTATTGCATGCATGATTATGCAACAGTGCATATGTGTCTGATCCTTATCTGTAATCCTTCAACAGACTACAGGAAATCCTTATGGGATTACAACTAAACAGCATATGGTTCATGTCCCGCACACACACACACACACACACACACACACACACACACACACACACACACGCAGAACACACACATACACACACACACACACATACACACACACACATACACGCAGAACACACACATATACACACACACACACACACACACACACACATACACACATATACACACACACACACACACACACACACACACACACGGCCCCATTTTCTTAAATACTGGTTCAATAAGCAGATGACTGGTTTCTCTTGGCCCACTTACAGAACAATAGACAGACTAAAGGTCACATACACAAGACTGTGGGAAGAGAGACGAGGACGGAGAGAGTGTGAAGGACAGAGGGACGGATGAATGGGGGAGGGGGATACAGATGGGGGGTGAACTCAGGGGCTCAGAGGAAAGAAGAAGTGACGATGCAGACATCTGTCATAATTTTCTGTAGATATTCTTTGTCCTAATGTCTCACTGACCGTTTGACCCTTCCTCTAGTTCAGGCATTGTGGACCCACGTCGGTGCTGAATGGCTCCATTTTCATGAGCTCTGCTGAAGACGTTCATGCTCTGCAGGTATGAGGACATGGAGAAGTCCATGACATAACATGTGCAGTGTGTGTTCACTCTGGTCTGAATCAAATGTCTCCAGACAGTCGATAAAACCCGGATGTGTTCTGAATGTTGCAGCCCGGTGAGGCTACCTGACAGCATCTGAAGTGTTTCTTACCCTGTCAGACTTCTTTAGAGTAATGTTGTTGTGTTTCCACATATATATAATATATATATATAATATCCTTTGAGTACAGCAATTACAAAGTACTGCTGTTGCAGGTTCGTCAATGAAATTCACTGTTAATTATGTCCAAAAAAGAAGTTGAGAAGAACACATGTTCATGACAACAAGAACAGAAACTTAGTACAGATTGTGTCACACAGGAAAACCATCTGAACTTGTGTTGTTTCATGTTATCAGTCCAATAATAACCTCTATTCATATAAAAGCACTGTTTTAGAAAGAAACCAAACTGAAGTTTGACCATAAATCACACGTTAAACATGTGTTTTGAAACCTGTACAGTTCCCTCAGAGACCCTTCACTGTTTCACATTTTGTCATTTTGCAGTTTTTTTGTTAAAGATGTTAAAATTCATCTTTTCTCTCGTCACAACGGCCCACAATGACAAAGATATGTAAAGGTCTCCAGACCCTCGGCTCGGTCCTTAGATGAAGCTGAAGCTGAAGTTGAGTATGATGTGACAAACTTTGCACGTGTGGTTTGAGGTATTTCCACCACTCTTTGTGCAGATCCTCTCAGGCTCTGACGGGTTAGACAGAGACGTCGTTGGACAGACGTCTTCAGGTCTCTCCAGAGACGTTGGGTTCAAGTCCGAGCCACTCGAAGACCTTCGGTTGTCCCATAGCCTCTCCTGTGTTGTCTTGTCTGTGTGATGAGGTTTCCATTAAAGACATCTCTGTACAGGTGATGACTGGTCCTGGCAGAACTGAAGCCAAACAGGTCCCCTTGGTTTCATCACACCAGAAAATCTTGTTTCTGATTTGTTTGTTTTTACTAGTTTTATGAGTCTCTCACTGAGGACAGGTTCCCCTCTCTCACTCTCACACACACACACACACACACACACACACACACACACACACACACACACACACACACACACACACACACACACACACACACACACACACACACACACATTTCTTCAGGTGCTTTGCTTTCTTCCCAGACTGTTAACTACTACTTCAATAACTTGCAGGAAAACATATATTTGTATTAGTAAATAGACAAAAAAAAACAACATCCCTTTTGTCTTACTGTCACCATGGCGATGCCACACATGTGGCACGCGCTCATCATCCAGCTTCCTGATTCACGTCAGTTAAAGAAACAATAAAAAGACTTAAAGGACCTGATGACTGCACTTACGAGAGGTTTATAAAGAATTTGAAATCCAAGAATAAAACAGAATAAATGTGAAGAGATAAATTTCAGATATTATCTAATCAGATCCATCTCCTCTGGATGAGATTTGTATTGCGCTCTTCATATTTTTACAAACTGAGCCAACCAGAATATCTTTTATCATTCATGATTTTGGTCAAGATGTCAAAACCAAGTTTTAAAGAGGACCAGCATTCCTCAGTTCAGGTTTTATTCAGTCTGACATCACTTCCCTGGTGTGCAGGAACACACACAGCGTATGTCACCACTCTGTCCAGTAAACTGTACAGATCCTTGTTGATGTTTTAATGCCACTGACTGAACACTGGATCCCACAAACCACATAATGGCAGTCATTGACATCACTTAGTTTAATGGATCAATCGCAGGCCAGAGATGACCGCAAGACGTCACTGTGACATCACCCAGACAACATGTTGGAGGGCTCCCGCCAGCTCTCAAGGTCGTCATCTTACCAATGTATAAACTCAACTTCTAGTCTGAAATTGCCTCTTTAACCTTATCTGCCATCACTCATAAACCTGACGTACGACTGGAGCCTCCCGTATGAAATGTTATAAAGTGTAATAGTCCTTTAAAGAAGTCACTCAGCCATGCGGTCTCTGTTGTGGATCAGCACAGTAAGCTAATGAATGTAGTGTTTTCTCTGCGGCCTCACTGTTCCCCTGTGTGTGCCCCGCTCTCGGCTCTTTGTTGTGCTAACGCAGACGTGTGGGCTCGTGGAGCAGCTGAACGCCGGAGAGGACAGAGAAGAAAGAGCCCATCGAGCCCTCTCCTCTCAACACAATCAAAGACGATGCCAGCTGATGCCAGCTGCCTGCCTGGCAACCAGCCTGGCAACCCGCCTGGCTTGTGGCATGTAATTCAGAGGAGGAGAAGTTTTATAGTTGCCCACTGAACCATAGATGGGTTTGCTGTGCTGAACAAGAGGCTCATTGCCTGTTTAATAATGTGCATGAGTGTGTGTGTATGTATGTGTGTGTCCTGAACAACTTGTCTGTTTTGATTAATAAATGTGACAGGTCACATTAAACCTGCATCAGAAAAAGGTTGGAGGAGGACAGACTTTAAATGTGTACAATCTTTGACTGTATAAAATACTGTAAAATACCACAGAGTAATACAGGAAGTCCTGTTTGTGTTTATGTGTGTGTCATAATCTGTATTTAGGATCCCGGTGGCCTGAAACAGGAAGATTCGTGATTCGTGATTGTCGTGAAAAAGACCACAAAGAGAGGAAAGCAGGCTCATGGTTGAATTATCATATTTTCAATGGATCAATAACTCTCTCATCCCAATGTGTTGTTTATTCAAACTTGTGTAATACAACAGTCGTAAACGGTGCTTCCACAGTTTAGGTTTCTTTTTTATTTGTTTGTTTGTTTTTCTGGTTGTATCATGAGTTCCAGCAACTTCAGAAGAACATTTGGCTCGAGTAAAGTTGATTCAAACTTTTACTTTTGTCTTTCCATCCAGGCAGGTGTAAGAATTAACTTGCGGCTTAATTCAAGATCCATGTCTGTGAATGTGTGCATGCTATTATCAACGTTAGTCTTTTTTATATGGCAGACTAACAGGACAGTTATCCAATTTCTCCTCCTCCATTGTGTGTTGAGCCCGGAGGTGGAGTCATGTGATGTGGTTATCGCTCACTTCAAAGACCGGAACAAAAATACTCCGACCGACACGTGTAGCATCTCCTGCAATAGTGCAGGTTGCCTGATATGGTTGGTAAACGTTTTAGGTAAAATGGTACCAAACCGGGCAACAGTGACAAAACTCTGAGAAGCAGCACAAAGTCTTGAACATTTAAACCATTGTGACTTACAGGAAAATGAAACCATCAGCAAAAACAAATGTAACGGGTTGAGGAAGGAAAAACATGTTTGGGATTCAGGAAAAACAAAAACAACAAAAGAATAACTTGAGTGTCACCTCCTAGATTTGAAGCTCGTCATCTGACATGGTTGTCGGTGATAAATGCTACTCACCCTCTGTTGTAGCACCACGGTCACATGATCCTTCCTCATGTGACATTTACGTGTAAGTTTCACACCTACACAGCTTGTAACAGACACGCCGGTCGGCCCCAGCCGTGATACTGGGTTGGTAATTCCCCGTCAAACCACTTTGTGTATGACTTTATATTTCACCTGTTGGTTTAGTGAATTAAGTGTATTCCACCATGCCGAACTGTTACTTTAGTTATGACAGGTTTCAGTAGAACAGTGAACGAACACACAACAGTGTCAGTGACAGAAAAAACGCTCCATTTTTTTCCGTCTGTCCAGTCGGTCCTGTCCCGCAGCAGGTGCTGCCTTTGTCTCCCCCATACAGTCCGATCCTCGGCCTCACCAGCCTCACTGTGAGTGTGGAGCCATGAATGTAACTCTGCGGCCGTCTGCTCCATTATGTCTCTTTGTAATCATGTACTGCTCATCTGAGTCGAGCCATATGCTGGAGTCTATAGGGTCCCGCTCTCACAGTCACTGAGCACAGAACCAACACAGACCAGAGGGGCTGAACTCACTGGAGCCAGTCAGCTCCCAACACCAATACAGTCTCTGCTAGACACCCAACACACACTGATCCTTTGAGTTTCCTGCGCTGCAACGCACACTGTATGTCTGCCTATAGATGCAGTTTACAGAAGATCATTGAACATTTTCATCGGAGGTTATGCAAACTTTTAATTCCACCAAAGAGTGGAATAATAGATCAAATATTCACACTGCTCCTCTGTGATTTTACTCAGCAGTCCAGACAGCAATTTACATGAAGTGCTCAGCAGCAGGGGTGTAAATATTCAGCAGGACCAGCCAATACACAATGTTTACATTTTTACATGCACTGGCATTTTAAAATATATGGTTTTGTGTTTTACGATATGATCCAAAGGTAGAATATTGGCCAATGTGCAGGAAATAACCATTGTTGAAAAGGTATTTGCAAACAATGTGATAAAACTGTGGGAAATTGAGGACACAGTGCTGCCAAGAAAGATGGACTTTTAGGAACGTGAACACGGTCAACACAACGACTGCCAGAGTCCTGGAGAAGCATGAAGGAAGGATGAAGCAGCTCTATACTGTAGAGCAGCTGAGAGACACGGGGACGATGTGAAAGAACTGTTCATACTGTAACCAAACATGTACGGCGATGTGTAATGGAAACACTGCACATCTATTTTAGAGAGTAAAGGTGATGGAAGCGGGACAAACTGCACATCAATTCATCTTTGTGGACAAATCTGGATTCAACATGCTGCAGAGGAAGAAATGTGATTGGACAGAAAGCGTCCATGTGTAACCGGCGTCAGATCTAGGGGTATCTGGACCAGTAACATGTGACACACAGGCTGGACAGCACTGTGGATCTGTGGTTCACTGGATCTGTGGTTCACTGTGGATCTGTGGTTCACTGTGGATCTGTGGTTCACTGGATCTGTGGTTAATTGGATCTGTGGTTCACTGTGGATCTGTGGTTCACTGTGGATCAATGAAGAAACATACGATGAGGTGACGTCTTCATCAAGCCAGCGCCATTTTATTCTGACTCTATATCAAAATATGTTCCTATACTACACACGTACATTAGTATTCAAAACAATAGGAAAATACAGAAAAGTGCAAAAAAAATATCAGTCATTAGAAAAATAAATAATATTCTTCCTGTTACTCAAATAAAATGTATGACTATCAAAAATACCAGATTCACAACAACTCATACTCCGTTCACAAAAAGCACCACATGGCGGTGGGTGGCGGCTGAACAGCAATATAAAAGAAACTAAACAACATTTTATGGTGAAACTCATTTCTAAACACTGACAGCTGTAACATTTTAAGTAACATGAAAATACGTATACGCATATAAAATCATTTCTCAAAGTTACAACATTACATCCACAACCCAGCTGTACAACATGTAACGGCTAACTGGTATCTGAACCGCCGTTACTTCACTCGGTTTAACTACACACTCCGACATCACACATCTATCACAGTCATCTCAAAACACAGCAAAGTTGTTCCTCAAATATTCACCTTAGTGTGAGAGTGAACTTAAAGAGTCGTAAACATATTTTACAGTACCTGTGGATCAATGAAGAAACATACATGAGGTGACGTCTTCATCGAGCCAGCGCCATCTTATTCTGACTCGCGCTTGAAGGGAAACTTCACGATGCGTTCTAGTACATTCGGTTAGTGTAGTTTCTTCAGTGGTATCTCCAAAAAATAAGAGGGGTGTCAGTTTCATAATAAAAAAAAACTTTGCTACAGCGTTTTCAACCTATTACACGTGCAGGTTCGAGGCCGGAGAGGAGCCGACATCACAACGTGTGCGGCATCGTCTGATGATGGTTCACAAACCGCTCACTGGCCCCGACAACACAGAGAGCCTCGTTTCTTTTCTGGAAGATCTGCATAATGAACTTGTGCCAGCGGAGGAGAGAGGTCGAAGGGCAGGAAACTCCCCTTCCTTCGCTGTTGTGTGGATTCATGTGGATTTCCACCCCTCAGCAACAACAGAACGGTTTCCAGCAAATCCCAGAACGTCAGTACTGAATGTGGATGTGGAGACAAGATACTTTATGAGATGCATAGCCAGACGAGACGGCTTATTTTACACATGTATGAAGTGGTTTTGTGGTTTGAGTGACTTTGGAGACGAGATGAATTAAGTATTTTCTGCAGACTGTATGAAAATGTTTTATAAAGTGTCTTCAGTATTGACCGATGCATGTTAGCAATAAAAAAATAAAAATACGCCTGGCGGTCGTATGCCTCCGCTGAGCACTAAAGTTGTAGTTTACATATCCAAACACATAAATATTGAACTTACAGTGACCTTGACCTTTGACCTTCAACATCTAAAGTCAACATTTGCAATGTTTTTGCAACGTTTGAAAAAAAAAAATGTATATATTGCGTTCACAAGAACGGGACGGACAGATGAGGGGAATGTGAGGTCACAGTGACTTTGAACTTTGACCTTTGACCACCCAACTCTACTCAGTTCATCCTTGAGGGCGAGTGAGCGATTGTGCCTCATTTGAAGAAATTCCCACCAGTCGTTCCTGAGATAGCATGTTCAAGTGAATGAGTCGAATTGGGGTTGCAGTGACCTTGACCTTTGAACTTTTCCCCCCAAAATCGAATCAGTTCATGGTTGGTATCAAGTGGATGTCTTTGCCAAGTTTGACCTAATTCTCTCGAGGCGTTCTTAAGATATTGTGTTTTTAGTGCACGTGGCTGTCGCGGGCGAAGAGGCATAAATACACCGTTTAGTGTCTGAACGCCGTCAAACCTGATAAATCAAGGAAAGATGATATTAACCGAATCGTGTGTCTTTACAGTCGCCTCAGTTTAAAAACTAAGGTTATATATAAACTCCTCTATCACAGGACGAGGCAAACTTAAAAAAATGTATCTTTAATTCAGCTCAGTGCACAAATTACTGTTTGCACTTGGGTGGGCTGAAAGCAGCCTGTGTGTCCTGGAGGAGGGCATGAGAAGAAAAAAAAAAAATCTGCAGTCCGTTACAATGCAGGAGAACATGCTTGATAAGACACATTAATTTTATATGACATAATTCAGCTGATGATGAAGCGGGCCATGCCACCCGCTGAGGCTCCACAGGCAGCAGCAGCATCCTCCGACGCCAAGTGCTCCCTTCGCCTTCTCATCGACCCCGCTCCTCCTGACGGGGCGGCCACCCTCCTCTGCCAACACCACCACCATCATCATCATCATCATCATCACCACCACCATCATCATCATCATCATCATCACCATCATCATCATCATCATCATTGTACATACAAATTAAACCTGATAAAATAATTCTCTCAGAGTTTTGATGATGACAGGTAGAAGTCTGTGAGGTGGCGGCTGTCAATCATGTACGTTCCTCTTCCACAATCATAGAAGATCCATCTGTAAAATAACAAACGTTTCATCCGTCACGCTGCTTCGCATGACGTATCGACTGAATCACTGTTTTGTGCTGCATAAGCTGAGCGTCACATTTAATCACGACACGAGACCCTCAAACGTGTCACATTTTATTGAAAATTTGCATTTTCTTTTAACTCTCTGGCGTCTGAAGTCTCGGTTTACTAGCTGAAGATGTTTCAGGGCATTTTGACATGTGACAGCAGAAGAAATAAATTTGCTTATAATGAAAATGTTTGCAGTCTTCTTGAGTTGTCTGGTTCTGGTATCGTCGGTGTTTTTCCTGCAGGTCGATCAGACCTTTAAAGTTCAATACATTTCAAACATCTGGAGGTATTTTGATTGTTTCATGGCCGAGCGCTGATCTCTGAGGGAGCGAAGGGTCAGAGGTCAAACACCGTTACAACCTGCTCTACTGGAATATGAATAAAGCTCTGCAGTCTGCAAGACTCAGATTATCAGCGCAAATATATTCCTTTTTATTAAACTGTCCACTCTGGCATCATGCCGGCTAGAATTACTGCGAAACTCTCGCGCTGTAGGTCACATGTATATCTGTTCAAACGACCTTTGACCTTTAAACACCAACATTTTGTCAGTTTATCAATAAAACTAAGTGAATGGTTTTTGCTAAATTTCAACAAATTTCCCTCGAAGCGTTCTTGATATGCTGCGTTCACAAGAACAGGACGGACAGACGAGGGGAACCTGAGGTCACCGTGGCGACTGATGGGGGCCTTCGTGTTCGTGTTTGGCTCGCAGGCTGGCATTTAGGTCGTCACAACATCACGACACTGACGCGGATGAAAGTCGCTGTGCTGTTTAGAAACGACCTAGTTAGTGTTTTATATGTGGACCTGTTATTTTTATATCAGCACATCCTCAACACACATATTTCCTTTGTCACAACAGTCCATCGTGCTTTTTAAACTCCTCTCTTCTTGTCACTCTCATTCCAGAAAACACAAACTGTTGTCTCTTCTCTGTATATAAAAACATGCAGCGTGATACGAGTCCTTCCATGTGGGCTTCATTATGCAGATATCTTTGTATTGGACACATCTCTCATTCTGTGTCACTTCGACCCGTCCAGCTGAGCCAGTCGGGTTTTCTCAGCCCCGTCATCTCTCCCTTTTTTTTCAGCCCATTAGCCCACGGTTCAAGCCAAGCTCTGGCTGTCTCTTTGTTTCCCCTACGCTTCGATCGATCTGACATGGCCCGGCCTCCAGCAGCATAATGGCCATCAAGATACACAGGAACTCGGTGCAAACCGACCGCCTTAAACAATACCAGCAACAATACCGGCACATAATGACAATACAGGCCAGACAGATTTCACCGAACAATGGCGTGCACTGCCCTGTGTGTGTGTGTGTGTGTGTGTGTGTGTGTGTGTGTGTGTGTGTGTGTGTGTGTGTGTGTGTGTGTGTGTGTGTGTGTCTGTGTGTCTGTGTGTGTGTGTGTGTGTGTGTGTGTGTGTGTGTGTGTGTGTGTGTGTCTGTGTGTCTGTGTGTGTGTGTTAGCAGTGTGCCCAGCAGGTTGCCCAGGGACCCTCCCTCTTCAGTGGTTTGCTAAATTCTCCGTATTGTTTAACTACATCCCATCTCCTAATCACTCTGACAACCACACATGTACGTATGCAAACACACACATGCATGCACGCACACACACGCACGCACGCACGCACGCACGCACGCACGCACACACACACACACACACACACACACACACTGCTGGGCTGAGTGGTGCTGTGTTAGTGACTGTGGTTCGCACAGCGTGGATCAAAATAGTTGATTTAAAGTTCAACACCAATGCTGGAAGTTTTGAACTTTCAGATTATTTTTAAGAAGCTGCGTTACCTTCAGGTGCAGTCGTAATTTCTGCATCCTGATGAGAGTTGGATAAATATGAGTGCAGCTGTTCCTCGGTGACACGTGTCGTTGAACGATGGATGTATTTGCATGTTATTAAATATTGTGCATTTCTCCTTCCGTTTGTTTGATCTGAAGCAGATCGTTCAGCTGCGAGCCATTTGAAGCTCTTTTTCTGCGCCGAGCTATTCGTCATTAATGAATGTCTCAGATTGGTTTATAATATCCTTGGATTAGAAGTAAAAACAGAAGGCGCAGAGGATTGTGCAGGATGACATCACAATGAACAATCCTCGTCTGCAGACAGCCACCAGCCACGCCGAAGGATCTGAATGGGATATTCATTTAATTAAAAAAATAAAAAATAAAACACCAGCAGCATATTGATCAACTAATTTAGTTTCCTTTGATACCAATAATACGTTGTTTGGTATTCAGAACTGACACTACAGAGGAAGAAGAAGTGCAGCATGTATTTATGTCTCTTTTAATTCTTAACATTGACGAGCTAAACATCAAATCATCAGACTGCCTGATGGGGTTCAAAAACGTGTCCAACGTTAAGTGATATTTTTTCAAATGCATATTTCAAGTCTAATAAATCACAATGAAACAAAAAGGCCGATACTTTTCGAAGGGCTCCAACAGGACGTCCGTGTGGTCCTCGCTGGATAAAACCAGAGGAGAGTTCAACTCCACCGCTGATGATCAGCCAGTAGGAAGTAATTCAGGAAGAAAGGCAGAGACAGTAAAGAAGGACGTTGCCCAACTTTTAACGACTTGTTGTTGCTGTGGACAGATATTGTAGAAATAAATCACTGCATAAATGAGTTCACAAATAAGTGATCCTTGCCAATTCATTAAATTTGGAAATATGCCATGGCCGTGCTGTCTTTGCTCTCCAGTGGTCATTTATCCGTTTGGGTCAGCCGTGACTCAGCGGGTTGACCCACTCGGTCACCATCGGTGTGTGAAGAGAGGCAAAACTTGTGAACTGGTGGACTGCGAAGGTGAACATATACAGATTAACTTTCCTACAAACAGAAACTCTGCTGATGTTGAATCAAGCACCACCACTCCTGTGTCAGATAAAGTTCAAACATGAAATTCTACTTTTTCCCACAAAAAAATAAAATGCGAATGAAGCGATGACACATGAATTCATGAGCAACTGTGAGCAGCTGTGCTGAAAGCTGAATAAGAACTTTGTTGCAGCAAATAAAGACATTATAATTTTTCAGCTGTAATCTAAAGTGCTACTAAATATGTGTCTGAGAGAAGTTTCTCCGCTTTAACAGTAACTTGGGATTTACTCATTTTCAATATGACCTGCAGTGTTTAGAGATAATGGACTCTGGCGCTGAAATTCACATTCACATGCTTCCATAAAACTACCAACAATGGATATGGCTTAAATTTTAACAGTTGTTTGAGACAATGATTGCAGTAACTTGCAAGATAAGAAACTATTTTCACTTTCAATCTGACCATCTAACAGCACCGCCAACAGCTGCAGATGTCAGCAGAACGACTGAACGGTGGAGTTGCTCAGTAAAGATACAGATGTTCTCCTGGGAGGTAATACGTGACTTACATTCATCAGGTGGACACAAACACAACACAAGAACTGAAAGCTAAATAAAAAAAACAATCTACCTCGTGGTCGTAGCCTCTGCCAACCAGTCAAGCCACACTTTGCATCCATCTCTGTCCAGACTCATAACATAAACAGATTTAAACGCATTTATTGGTGTAAATTAAATTAAAATAAGAGTAAAAAAAAAAAAAATCATAAATCAGATGTCAGTTAACGCTGATATTTGCTGTATTTTATAAGGTGATGTGTTGCTGTTGTGATGTCCGCTGGTTCTGCTGCCCACAGTGGTCTCCGATTTAAAAATGAGATTCCTCTCACTGAAATGTCCTCATCCACACGAGAAAATTAAATACATAAAACGATTAATCTTATTAAGATCATTTTAATATAATTATATGGTCATTTTAATGAGCCTGTGACATTTCCTCTGTTTCCACCCTGAGAACAAACTTCGCATTCAGCACCAGCAGCAGTGAGATTGAACACAGAGACGTCATCAGGACGTCGTCCCCTTAGCGGGACACTTTAGTCCAGTGATCCTGCTTCATTCAGACGTCACTGGGCTGCACGGAGGAAAGTAAGTGTGTCACCACTGAGACACACTTCCTGTGTCAGAGAAGCACCTGCTGCTCTTTGTGCGCCGCGTGGACATCTGCTCCATTCACTAAACCAGGACAGCTCATTGTGGGATGTGTTGCTGGAATCTTTTCCTGTTTTACATCTCAATGGGAATCTATCTGCCGGTATTTCCCCATCTGCTTTGATCATAAGGCTGCATTATACTGCACCCAGTTTATTATTTGATAGCCTGTTTTTTTCCTTTTTCAAGACAGATAATGATTCACTTATGAAGATAAGATGGGAAATGGTTCAAAGGTAAATCTGGGTGACTCAGTGGAAGAAGTGACAAGGAGACAATAAATACTGATAATTCTTGATTGTCAGAGGGCTTCTCTGATAATCAAGAAGTGTGATAAAATTATTTATTTATTTATTTTTTTTAAGTTGTATCGGCTTGATAAAACTTTAAAAAAATAAATAAATCAATCATTTGAACAAATAATGAAAACGAAAGTTTTTTCTGGAAGTTTCATCTGCTGATGTGTTAGTGACATGTCGGCCATCAGGTCTTCTCAGGAAATGTCCGTGTATTTAACAACTCTTCACTCTGAGTCTGTTCTCTTCTTTATATTTTGCTGACAGGCCTTTACACACTTCCACCTCTGCAGGTGAGCTGTAAGCTAAAGAAGACCACTACTGTCTGGACCAAGGGTTGGTGGACACAGCTCACCTCCCCTCCCCCCTTCAGTCCAGGACCCTGAGGAGGTCTGAGTGTCTGGAGGAGGCACTTTGTCAAACACAGCAGGTCTGAGTGTCTTTCACCCGAGACGTGAAGAGGACGACCTTCTGCTGGCCGTTTAAAACCGCAACGGACTCACACTGTTTTATTACACACATTGGAAATGAACCTCTATAATCATTTGTAATTTTACATGTCTGTCACACAACGAATCCTCACACCCTCACACCCTCACCGGCAGCTCGATCAGACGAGGACGTCTGCGGACGACACACGCCGATCTGGATCGGCTCGGACTCTCAGCACAGACGTATCCAGTTCATCTACATATTTACAAAACTGAAAACCAGATCGAACATCCGGAGGGGTCCGAGGTCAGGATGTTTGCAGGACTACAGCTCCACAGTCTTTTATATTCAGCCGGGTTGAGATGCCTGAAGGCCTGTTGTCAGTCACATGGCGTCAAGTTCTTTAGTCAAAGCAGTGTCGTTGGCATGGTTACCACTCAGGCTGACGAAAGAGTGTGACGGAGGAGAAAGATTGGCAAATACCACCGTTTCCACCTCGAATCAACATGCTTCCTGGTCAGCAAAAGTACAGGTGGAGACGCACAGAGATCAGATCTGCTCAGACCACATCCGGAGGTGGTCCGGACGCATGTGGCCACAGTGGAAACGTAATCCAGTTGTCACTCAGGATGCATGTTGAGACACATGGTGGGAACAGACGGCTTAAAGCTGAACCACTTGTGATGCGATCATGGACAGGAGGCCTGTTGATGAGAGGTAGAAACCACTGACTTTATATAAAAGTGTTCGTAGCTTCCAGGTCTGAAAAATGAGACAGACGCAGAAGTGCCTTAAAGCTGCAATACCAGCGAGTGCCACTAGAGGTGGGCTCCAAAAAGCCTCCGGCTCCATAGACTCCCATTCAACTTCTCTCATCAAATCCAAAGTGAATAAAATGTGTCCATCAGTTATCTCGGTGTTGTTAGCTAAAGTCACTCCTTCTTATTAGTTTTCTGGAGGTCCATCTGAAAATAATCCCTCATTCATTAGAAAAGAAGATTCAAGAAGACCTGTTTTTGGGGATGTGTTTGTTTGATTGACAGGCCTGTCAGGTTACAGCTATCAGTGTAATATCATCAGGTTTCTAATCAGATCAGTCAATATGGTCACTTCCTGCTCCGAACTAGCAAGATGGTGATGGACAAAATCCAAACTGGAGGCTTCATAACGTTCACAAACCAACGGCTGACGTCACTGCTGGTTCCACTCGGTGGAAACAGGATCAGAGGTTGTGATGTTTGGACTGAACAAACAGGACTATCCCCGAGGAGACTTATGTTTGAGTTCGTGAAAGAAAAAAATTATAATTAAGTTACTTACATAATGTTTTCAACGAACCCACACAATGAACGCAACATTACTTATTTTAAACCAAACCAGGTTGTTTTCCTCAAACTAACCACGTTTGGTTCCTCAGTCACCATGTGTGGATCTGAGACGCTGTGGGATGAGAACAGGTTGCAGACGTCTCTGCTCTGTGATTGTCGGCCCCACCAACAGTCCATGTCCTGGATCTCTATGCTGCTTTTTTCTCTCTCTGCTCTCCCCTCAAACCCAACCGGTCAAGGCAGATGCTCCGCCCAACTCTGAGTCCGGTTCTGTCAGAGGTTTCTTCCTGTTAAAAGGGAGTTTTTCCTCCTTACGTGGGACTTGTTGAAATGTTGGGTTCCTCTGTATAATGTCGTAAAGTTCTGTTGAAAGGACTTCACCGTGTTAAGTGCAGTGAAATAACCCGCCAGCCCGTCAGAGGGAGAACCGTGGGAACACAGACAGGCCGGTCGGGCCAGAATTGACTTTTTAAAGTCCGTTACAGGAAGTCATGCAGTTTCAACTTTCTCTTTTCTCTGTACTCGACAGTTCCCTCTCTACATATATATATTTATTTTGAACTCTCTGAATGAGAAGTGATTTCTGTTTGACTTGTAAGAACAAATACTGATATACAGGAAGTTAACTGTAGGTGTGCTCACTGGGCAGGTGCGGGGTTGGGGGGGGGGGCGTTAACAGCAGTGAGGGAGGGGAGGAACATTAAAAGAATTTCAGTAGAGGAGATGAAACAGCGGTGAGCTGGGAGGCGGAGAGAGGAACGGGAAAGACGAGCCGCAGGTTTGCAGGCAGCTGGTGTAATTACAGAGCGGCGAGCGCTCACAGAAGAAAAGGAGAGCAAAGACAAAAAAAAGTAGTAGAAGTTGTGGTGCTGCTCTCCACCTCGCCCAACCCGTTCAGCCCTCAGCACCTGTCTGCCAGCTGGACTACCCACCTGCAAAAGCACCTCATTCACATGGACAACTTCGCTTCTTCACATCTTTTTATTTTTTTAAAACTTTGGAGTCATAATCTCAGAGTGTTTGATCCAAGTGTCAACACTGCAGAGTTTCTTGAATGCAGTGGCACTGTAAAAGGAATATTAAAACCAAGTACTCAGTGGTTCACACCTGAAAAAAGCCTGAATTTAAAAGTTTGTTTTCTTCTTCAACATTTTCTCGTTATGATTAGATGCAAACAATAATGTTATGCTGAAAACGAACGATTTCTTGTGTGGAATTTGTTATTTCAGGCTTCTCTGACTCATTTCTCCCTTTGAAAATCAGTTCAGAACATTTCGACCAGTCAGATTAACATGAAACTACAACAACAACAACAAAACAAGAGAAACAAGTTCTGAGGGAGAATTTAACTGGAACTCAAATCTTCATGTTCTGTCACATGTTGTGAAATCTGCATGTTTGATTTTTCTGACTGGTTTATCCAGTGTTGGTTTCCAAAAAAACAAAAAAAAAAAGAAGTGTGAAATTCTGGACACTTTCCACCATAAACAGTCGCGATCTTGGCTCTGAAGAGGAAGGGGACGTGGCCACCGACATAAAGGATTTTCAAATTAAAAGCATCTGAGGAAGCTGCAGCTGTTCTTGAACACAAATGTGTTTCTTTTCCACTGCTGCTGCTGGACAGAAGAATCAGAGTGTTTATTGAGTATTAAACAAAGGACACAAAAACACGTTGATTTCTGGGTAAAATAATTAGAACTGCAGATATTTTGGAGGATGATGTGTTCACATGATGAGGATATTTCGAGTCAGATTTGAAGCTGAGCTGCTTAAAGTCGATTTAAAATGACAGAAACAAAAGGAACTGGACCCGAAACAAACAAAACACAGTTGGGAGTCACTGGAAGGAGGAACAGAAGTGGAGGTCGCAATCTTCAATTCATGAATGAAAAAAACATTTAATAAATAAACAACATCACGCTCCACACACACACACTCCGTCCCCCCTAAAACCAGAAACACAATCCGTCCCCCCTAAAACCAGAAACACACTCCCTCCCCCTTAATACCAAAAACACACTCCGTCCCACCTAAAATCAGAAACGCACTCTGTCCCCCCTAAATCCACACACACACTCCGTCCCCCTAAAACCAGAAACACACTCAGTCCCGCCGAAAACCACACACACACAACACACTCCATCCCCCCGAAAACCACATACACACTCCGTCCCCCCTAAAATCAGAATACACATTCCGTCCCCCCTAAACCCAGATACACACTCCGTGCCCCTAAAACCAGAAACACACTCAGTCCCCCCTAAAACCAGAAACACAATCCCTCCCCCGTAAAACCAGAAACACGCTCCGTCCCCCCTAAAACCAGAAACACACTCCGTCCCCCCTAAAACCAGAAACACGCTCCGTCCCCCCTAAAACCAGAAACACACTCCGTCCCCCCTAAAACCACATACACACTCGGTCCCCACTGAAACCAAAAACACACTCCGTTCCCCCTAAAACCAGAAACACACTCCGTCCCCCCTAAAACCAGAAACACAATCCCTCCCCCGTAAAACCAGAAACACGCTCCGTCCCCCCTAAAACCAGAAACACACTCCGTCCCCCCTAAAACCAGAAACACACTCCGTCCCCCCTAAAACCACACACACACTCCGTCCCCCCTAAAACCACACACTCATTCCATCCCCCTAAAACCAGAAACACACTCCATCCCCCCTAAAACCAGAAACACACTCCGTCCCCCATGAAACAAGAAACACACTCCGTCCTCCCTGAAACCACACACACACTCCGTCCCCCCTAAAACCAGAAACACACTCCGTCCCCCCTAAAACCAGAAACACACTCCGTCCCCACTAAAACCAGGAAAACACTCCGTTCCCCCTAAAACCACACACACATTCCGTCCCCCCTAAAATCAGAAACACATTCCGTCCCCCCTAAAACCAGAAACACACTCCGTCCCCCGTAAAACCAGAAACACACTCTGTCCCCCCTAAAACCTGAAACACACTTTGTCCCCCCTAAAACCAAAAACACACTCCGTACCACCTAAAACCAGAAACACACTTTGTCCCCCCTAAAACCAAAAACACACTCTGTCCCCCCTAAAACCAGAAACACACTTTGTCCCCCCTAAAACCAGAAACACACTCCGTCCCCCCTAAAACCACACACACACTCCGTCCCCCCTAAAACCACACACAAACTCCATCCCCCCTAAAACCAAAAACACACTCTGTCCCCCCTAAAACCAGAAACACACTTTGTCCCCCCTAAAACCAAAAACACACTCTGTCCCCCCTAAAACCAGAAACACACTCTGTCCCACCTAAAACCAGAAACACACTTTGTCCCCCCTAAAACCAAAAACACAAACTCTGTCCCCCCTAAAACCAAAAACACACTCCGTCCCCCCTAAAACCAGAAACATACTCTGTCCCCCTAAAACCACACACACACTCCGTCCCCCCTAAAACCAGAAACACACACCGTACCCTCGAAAACCAGAAAAACACTTTGTCCCCCCTAAAACCAAATACACACTCTGTCCCCCCTAAAACCAGAAACACACTTTGTCCCCCCTAAAACCAGAAACACACTCCGTCCCCCCTAAAACCACACACACACTCAGTCCCCCCTAAAACCACACACACACTCCGTCTCCCCTAAAACCAGAAACACACTTTGTCCCCCCTAAAACCAAAAACACACTCTGTCCCCCCTAAAACCAGAAACACACTCTGTCCCACCTAAAACCAGAAACACACTTTGTCCCCCCTAAAACCAAAAACACACTCTGTCCCCCTAAAACCACACACACACTCCGTCCCCCCTAAAACCAGAAACACATCCCGTCCCCCCCTAAAACCAGAAACAAACTCCGTCCCCCTAAAACCACACACACACTCTGTCCCCCCTAAAACCAGAAACACACTCCGTCCCGCCTAAAACCAGAAACACACTCCGTCCCCCCTAAAACCACACACACACTCAGTCCCCCCTAAAACCACACACACACTCCGTCTCCCCTAAAACCAGAAACACACTTTGTCCCCCCTAAAACCAAAAACACACTCTGTCCCCCCTAAAACCAGAAACACACTCTGTCCCACCTAAAACCAGAAACACACTTTGTCCCCCCTAAAATCAGAAACACACTCCGTCCCCCCTAAAACCACACACACACTCAGTCCCCCCTTAAACCACACACACACTCCGTCTCCCCTAAAACCAGAAACACACTTTGTCCCCCCTAAAACCAAAAACACACTCTGTCCCCCCTAAAACCAGAAACACACTCTGTCCCACCTAAAACCAGAAACACACTCTGTCCCCCCTAAAACCAGAAACACACTTTGTCCCCCCTAAAACCAGAAACACACTCTGTCCCCCCTAAAACCAGAAACACACTCCGTCCCGCCTAAAACCAGAAACACACTCCGTCCCCCCTAAAACCACACACACACTCAGTCCCCCCTAAAACCACACACACACTCCGTCTCCCCTAAAACCAGAAACACACTTTGTCCCCCCTAAAACCAAAAACACACTCTGTCCCCCCTAAAACCAGAAACACACTCTGTCCCACCTAAAACCAGAAACACACTTTGTCCCCCCTAAAACCAGAAACACACTCCGTCCCCCCTAAAACCACACACACACACTCAGTCCCCCCTAAAACCACACACACACTCCGTCTCCCCTAAAACCAGAAACACACTTTGTCCCCCCTAAAACCAAAAACACACTCTGTCCCCCCTAAAACCAGAAACACACTCTGTCCCACTTAAAACCAGAAACACACTTTGTCCCCCCTAAAACTAGAAACACACTTTGTCCCCCCTAAAACCAAAAACACACTCTGTCCCCCCTAAAACCAGAAACACACTCTGTCCCACTTAAAACCAGAAACACACTTTGTCCCCCCTAAAACCACACACACACTCCGTCCCCCCTAAAACCAGAAACACATCCCGTCCCCCCCTAAAACCAGAAACAAACTCCGTCCCCCTAAAACCACACACACACTCTGTCCCCCCTAAAACCAGAAACACACTCCGTCCCGCCTAAAACCAGAAACACACTCCGTCCCCCCTAAAACCACACACACACTCAGTCCCCCCTAAAACCACACACACACTCCGTCTCCCCTAAAACCAGAAACACACTTTGTCCCCCCTAAAACCAAAAACACACTCTGTCCCCCCTAAAACCAGAAACACACTCTGTCCCCCCTAAAACCAAAAACACACTCTGTCCCCCCTAAAACCAAAAACAGACTTTGTCCCCCCTAAAACCAGAAACACACTCCGCCCTAAAACCACACACACATTCCGTCCCCCCTAAAACCAGAAACACACTCCGTGCCCCCTAAAACCACACACACACTCCGTCCCCCCTAAAACCACACACTCATTCCGTCCCCCCTAAAACCAGAAAAACACTCCATCCCCCCTAAAACCAGAAACACACTCCGTACCCCCTAAAACCAGAAACACACTTTGACCCCCTAAAACCAAAAACACACTCTGTCCCCCCTAAAACCAGAAACACACTTTGTCCCCCCTAAAACCAGAAACACACTCCTCCCTAAAACCACACACACACTCCGTCCCCCCTAAAACCACACACACACTCTGTCCCCCCTAAACCCAGAAACAGACTTTGTCCCCCCTAAAACCAAAAACACACTCTGTCCCCCCTCAAACCAGAAACACACTCTGTCCCCCTAAAACCAAAAACACACTCTGTCCCCCCTAAAACCAAAAACACACTCCGTCCCGCCTAAAACCACACACACACTCCGTCCCCCCCCCTAAATCCACACACACACACACACACTGCGTCCACCTAAAACCAAAAACACACTCTGTCCCCCCTAAAACCAGAAACACACTCCGTCCCCCCTAAAACCAGAAACACATTCCGTCCCCCCTAAAACTAGAAACACAATCCGTCCCCCCTAAAACTACACACACAACACACTCCGTCCCCCCTAAAACCAGAAACACATTCAGTCCCCCCTAAAACTAGAAACACACTCCGTCCCCCCTAAAACTACACACACAACACACTCCGTCCCCACTAAAACCAGAAACACACTCCGTCCCCCGAAAACCACGCACACACTCTGTCCCCTCTAAAACCAGAAACACACTCCGTCCCCCCTAAAACCACACAAACACTCTGTCCCCCCTAAAACCAAAAACACACTCCGTCCCCCCTAAAACCAGTAACACATTCCGTCCCCCCTAAAACCAGAAACACACTCCGTCCCCCCTAAAACCAGAAACACACTCCGTCCCCCCTAAAACCAGAAACACATTCCGTCCCCCCTAAAACCAGAAACACACTCCGTCCCCCCTAAAACCACACACACATTCCGTCCCCATAAAACCAGAAACAGATTCCGTCCCCCCTAAAACCATAAACACACTCCAACCCCCTAAAGCCAGAAACACACTCCATCCCCCCTAAAACCAGAAACACACTCCGTACCCCCCAAAACCATAAACACACTCCATCCCCCGAAAGCCAGAAACACACTCCGTCCTCCCTGAAACCACACACACACTCCGTCCCCCCTAAAACCAGTGACACATTCCGTCCCCCCTAAAACCAGAAACACACTCCGTCCCCCATAAAACCAGAAACACACTCCGTCCCCCCTAAAACCAGAAACACATTCCGTCCCCCCTAAAACCAGAAACACACTCCGTCCCCCCTAAAACCACACACACACACACTGCGTCCACCTAAAACCAAAAACACACTCTGTCCCCCCTAAAACCAGAAACACACTCCGTTCCCCCTAAAACCAGAAACACATTCCGTCGCCCCGAAAACTAGAAACACACTCCGTCCCCCCTAAAACTACACACACACTCTGTCCCCCTAAAACCACACACACACTCCGTCTCCCCTAAAACCAGAAACACACTCCGTCCCCACTAAAACCAGAAACACACTCCGTCCCCCGAAAACCACGCACACACTCTGTCCCCCTAAAACCACACACACACTCCGTCCCCCCTAAAACCAGAAACACATCCCGTCCCCCCTAAAACCAGAAACAAACTCCGTCCCGCCTAAAACCACACACACACTCCGTCCCCCCCCCTAAAACCACGCACACACACACACACTGCGTCCACCTAAAAACAAAAACACACTCTGTCCCCCCTAAAACCAGAAACACACTCCGTCCCCCCTAAAACCAGAAACACATTCCGTCCCCCCTAAAACTAGAAACACACTCCGTCCCCCCTAAAACTACACACACAACACACTCCGTCCCCACTAAAACCAGAAACACACTCCGTCCCCCGAAAACCACGCACACACTCTCTCCCCTCTAAAACCAGAAACATACTCCGTCCCCCCTAAAACCAGAAACACATTCAGTCCCCCCTTAAACTAGAAACACACTCCGTCCCCCCTAAAACTACACACAAAACACACTAGGTCCCCACTAAAACCAGAAACACACTCCGTCCGCCGAAAACCACGCACACACTCTGTCCCCTCTAAAACCAGAAACACACTCCGTCCCCCCTAAAACCACACACACACTCTGTCCCCCCTATAACCAAAAACACACTCTGTCCCCCCTAAAACCAGTAACACATTCCGTCCCCCCTAAAACCAGAAACACACTCCGTCCCCCCTAAAACCAGAAACACACTCCGTCCCCCCTAAAACCAGAAACACACTCCGTCCCCCCTAAAACCACACACACATTCCGTGCCCCTAAAACCAGAAACAGATTCCGTCCCCCCTAAAACCATAAACACACTCCAACCCCCTAAAGCCAGAAACACACTCCATCCCCCCTAAAACCAGAAACACACTCCGTACCCCCTAAAACCATAAACACACTCCATCCCCCGAAAGCCAGAAACACACTCCGTCCTCCCTGAAACCACACACACACTCCGTCCCCCCTAAAACCAGTAACACATTCCGTCCCCCCTAAAACCAGAAACACACTCCATCCCCCCTAAAACCAGAAACACACTCCGTCCCCCCTAAAACCAGAAACACATTCCGTCCCCCCTAAAACCAGAAACACACTCCGTCCCCCCTAAAATCACACACACACTCCGTCCCCCCTAAAACCACACACTCTTTCCGTCCCCCCTAAGACCAGAAACACACTCCATCCCACCTAAAACCAGAAACACACTCCGTACCCCCTAAAACCAGAAACACACTTTGTCCCCCCTACAACCAAAAACACACTCTGTCCCCCCTAAAACCAGAAACACACTTTGTCCCCCCTAAAACCAGAAACACACTCCGTCCGCCCTAAAACCACAAACACACTCCGTCCCCCCTGAAACCACACACACACTCCGTCCCCCCTAAAACCACACACATACTGTGTCCCCCCTAAAACCAGAAACACACTTTGTCCCCCCTAAAACCAGAAACACACTCTGTCCCCCCTAAAACCAGAAACACACTCTGTCCCCCTAAAACCTGAAACACACTTTGTCCCCCCTAAAACCAAAAACACACTTTGTCCCCCCTAAAACCAAACACACACTCTGTCCCCCCTGAAACCAGAAACACACTTTGTCCCCCCTAAAACCAAAAACACACTCCGTACCCCCTAAAACCAGAAACACACTTTGTCCCCCCTAAAACCTGAAACACACTTTGTCCCCCCTAAAACCAAAAACACACTTTGTCCCCCCTAAAACCACACACACACTCTGTCCCCCCTAAAACCAGACACACACTCTGTCCCGCTAAAACCACACACACACTCCGTCCCCCCTAAAACCAGAAACACATCCCGTCCCCGCTAAAACCAGAAACAAACTCCGTCCCCCTAAAACCACACACACACTCTGTCCCCCCTAAAACCAGAAACACACTCCGCCCCCCCTAAAACCTCACACACACTCCGTCCCCCCTAAAACCACACACACACTCCGTCCCCCCTAAAACCAAAAACACACTCTGTCCCCCATAAAACCAGAAACACACTTTGTCCCCCCTAAAACCAAAAACACACTGTGTCCCCCCTAAAACCAGAAACACACTCTGTCCCCCTAAAACCTGAAACACACTTTGTCCCCCCTAAAACCAAAAACACACTTTGTCCCCCCTAAAACCAAAAACACACTTTGTCCCCCCTAAAACCAAAAACACACTCTGTCCCCCCTAAAACCAGAAACACACTCTGTCCCCCCATAAACCAGAAACACACTCTGTCCCACCTAAAACCAGAAACACACTTTGTCCCCCCTAAAACCAGAAACGCACTCTGTCCCCCCTAAAACCTGCAACACACTTTGTCCCCCCTAAAACCAAAAACACACATTGTCCCCCCTAAAACCAGAAACACACTTTGTCACCCCTAAAACCAAAAACACACTCCGTACCCTCTAAAACCAGAAACACACTTTGTCCCCCCTAAAACCAAATACACACTCTGTCCCCTCTAAAACCAGAAACACACTTTGTCCCCCCTAAAACCAGAAACACTCTCAGTCCCCCCTAAAACCACACACACACTCCGTCCCCCCCCTAAAACCACACACACACACTGCGTCCCCCTAAAACCAAAAACACACTCTGTCCCCCCTAAAACCAGAAACACACTCTGTCCCACCTAAAACCAGAAACACACTTTGTCCCCCCTAAAACCAAAAACACACTCCGTCCCCCATAAAACCAAAAACACACTCTGTCCCCCTAAAACCACACACACACTCCGTCCCCCCTAAAACCAGAAACACATCCCGTCCCGCCTAAAACCACAGATACACTCCGTCCCCCCCCTAAAACCACACATACACACACTGCGTCCACCTAAAACCAAAAACACACTCCGTACCCCCTAAAACCAGAAACACACTTTGTCCCCCCTAAAACCAAAAACACACTCTGTCCCCTCTAAAACCAGAAACACACTTTGTCCCCCCTAAAACCAGAAACACTCTGCTTCCCCCCTAAAACCAAAAACACACTCCGTCCCCCCTAAAACCAAAAACACACTCTGTCCCCCTAAAACCACACACACACTCCGTCCCCCCTAAAACCAGAAACACATCCCGTCCCGCCTAAAACCACAGATACACTCCGTCCCCCCCCCTAAAACCACACATACACACACTCCGTCCCCCCTAAAACCACACACACACTCCGTCCCCCCCCTAAAACCACACACACACACTGCGTCCCCCTAAAACCAAAAACACACTCTGTCCCCCCTAAAACCAGAAACACACTCTGTCCCACCTAAAACCAGAAACACACTTTGTCCCCCCTAAAACCAAAAACACACTCCGTCCCCCCTAAAACCAAAAACACACTCTGTCCCCCCTAAAACCAGAAACACACTCCGTCCCCCCTAAAACCAGAAACACATTCCGTCCCCCCTAAAACTAGAAACACCCTCCGTCCCCCCTAAAACTACACACACAACACACTCCGTCCCCACTAAAACCAGAAACACACTTTGTCCCCCCTACAACCAAAAACACACTCTGTCCCCCCTAAAACCAGAAACACACTTTATCCCCCCTAAAACCAGAAACACACTCCGTCCGCCCTAAAACCACAAACACACTCCGTCGCCCCTGAAACCACACACACACTCCGTCCCCCCTAAAACCACACACACACTCTGTCCCCCCTAAAACCTGAAACACACTTTGTCCCCCCTAAAACCAAAAACACACTTTGTCCCCCCTAAAACCAAACACACACTCTGTCCCCCCTGAAACCAGAAACACAGTTTGTCCCCCCTAAAACCAAAAACACACTCCGTACCCCCTAAAACCAGAAACACACTTTGTCCCCCCTAAAACCTGAAACACCCTTTGCCCCCCCTAAAACCAAAAACACACTTTGTCCCCCCTAAAACCAAAAACACACTCCGTACCCCCGAAAACCAGAAACACACTTTGTCCCCCCTAAAACCTGAAACACACTTTGTCCCCCCTAAAACCAAAAACACACTTTGTCCCCCCTAAAACCACACACACACTCTGTCCCCCCTAAAACCAGAAACACACTTTGTCACCCCTAAAACCAAAAACACACTCCGTACCCCCTAAAACCAGAAACACACTTTGTCCCCCCTAAAACCAAATACACACTCTGTCCCCTCTAAAACCAGAAACACACTTTGTCCCCCCTAAAACCAGAAACACTCTCCGTCCCCCCTAAAACCACACACACACTCCGTCCCCCCTAAAACCAAAAACACACTCTGTCCCCCCTAAAACCAAAAACACACTCTGTCCCCCTAAAACCACACACACACTCCGTCCCCCCTAAAACCAGAAACACATCCCGTCCCCCCCTAAAACCAGAAACAAACACCGTCCCCCTAAAACCACACACACACTCTGTCCCCCCTAAAACCAGAAACACACTCCGTCCCGCCTAAAACCAGAAACACACTCCGTCCCCCCTAAAACCACACACACACTCAGTCCCCCCTAAAACCACACACACACTCCGTCTCCCCTAAAACCAGAAACACACTTTGTCCCCCCTAAAACCAAAAACAGACTCTGTCCCCCCTAAAACCAGAAACACACTCTGTCCCACCTAAAACCAGAAACACACTTTGTCCCCCCTAAAACCAGAAACACACTCCGTCCCCCCTAAAACCACACACACACTCAGTCCCCCCTTAAACCACACACACACTCCGTCTCCCCTAAAACCAGAAACACTTTGTCCCCCCTAAAACCAAAAACACACTCTGTCCCCCCTAAAACCAGAAACACACTCTGTCCCACCTAAAACCAGAAACACACTCTGTCCCCCCTAAAACCAGAAACACACTTTGTCCCCCCTAAAACCAGAAACACACTCTGTCCCCCCTAAAACCAGAAACACACTCCGTCCCGCCTAAAACCAGAAACACACTCCGTCCCCCCTAAAACCACACACACACTCAGTCCCCCCTAAAACCACACACACACTCCGTCTCCCCTAAAACCAGAAACACACTTTGTCCCCCCTAAAACCAAAAACACACTCTGTCCCCCCTAAAACCAGAAACACACTCTGTCCCACCTAAAACCAGAAACACACTTTGTCCCCCCTAAAACCAGAAACACACTCCGTCCCCCCTAAAACCACACACACACACTCAGTCCCCCCTAAAACCACACACACACTCCGTCTCCCCTAAAACCAGAAACACACTTTGTCCCCCCTAAAACCAAAAACACACTCTGTCCCCCCTAAAACCAGAAACACACTCTGTCCCACTTAAAACCAGAAACACACTTTGTCCCCCCTAAAACCAGAAACACACTTTGTCCCCCCTAAAACCAAAAACACACTCTGTCCCCCCTAAAACCAGAAACACACTCTGTCCCCTCTAAAACCAGAAACACACTCCGTCCCCCCTAAAACCAGAAACACATTCAGTCCCCCCTAAAACTAGAAACACACTCCGTCCCCCCTAAAACTACACACACAACACACTCCGTCCCCACTAAAACCAGAAACACACTCCGTCCCCCGAAAACCACGCACACACTCTGTCCCCTCTAAAACCAGAAACACACTCCGTCCCCCCTAAAACCACACACACACTCTGTCCCCCCTAAAACCAAAAACACACTCCGTCCCCCCTAAAACCACACACACACTCCGTCCCCCCCCTAAAACCACACACACACACTGCGTCCCCCTAAAACCAAAAACACACTCTGTCCCCCCTAAAACCAGAAACACACTCTGTCCCACCTAAAACCAGAAACACACTTTGTCCCCCCTAAAACCAAAAACACACTCCGTCCCCCATAAAACCAAAAACACACTCCGTCCCCCGAAAACCACGCACACACTCTGTCCCCCCTAAAACCAGAAACACACTCTGTCTCCCCTAAAACCAGAAACACACTCCGTCCCGCCTAAAACCAGAAACACACTCCGTCCCCCCTAAAACCACACACACACTCAGTCCCCCCTAAAACCACACACACACTCCGTCTCCCCTAAAACCAGAAACACACTTTGTCCCCCCTAAAACCAAAAACACACTCTGTCCCCCCTAAAACCAGAAACACACTCTGTCCCACCTTAAACCAGAAACACACTTTGTCCCCCCTAAAACCAGAAACACACTCCGTCCCCCCTAAAACCACACACACACACTCAGTCCCCCCTAAAACCACACACACACTCCGTCTCCCCTAAAACCAGAAACACACTTTGTCCCCCCTAAAACCAAAAACACACTCTGTCCCCCCTAAAACCAGAAACACACTCTGTCCCACTTAAAACCAGAAACACACTTTGTCCCCCCTAAAACCAGAAACACACTTTGTCCCCCCTAAAACCAAAAACACACTCTGTCCCCCCTAAAACCAGAAACACACTCTGTCCCCTCTAAAACCAGAAACACACTCCGTCCCCCCTAAAACCAGAAACACATTCAGTCCCCCCTAAAACTAGAAACACACTCCGTCCCCCCTAAAACTACACACACAACACACTCCGTCCCCACTAAAACCAGAAACACACTCCGTCCCCCGAAAACCACGCACACACTCTGTCCCCTCTAAAACCAGAAACACACTCCGTCCCCCCTAAAACCACACACACACTCTGTCCCCCCTAAAACCAAAAACACACTCCGTCCCCCCTAAAACCAGTAACACATTCCGTCCCCCCTAAAACCAGAAACACACTCCGTCCCCCCTAAAACCAGAAACACATCCCGTCCCCCCTAAAACCAGAAACAAACTCCGTCCCGCCTAAAACCACACACACACTCCGTCCCCCCCCCTAAAACCACACACACACACACACTGCGTCCACCTAAAAACAAAAACACACTCTGTCCCCCCTAAAACCAGAAACACACTCCGTCCCCCCTAAAACCAGAAACACACTTTGTCCCCCCTACAACCAAAAACACACTCTGTCCCCCCTAAAACCAGAAACACACTTTGTCCCCCCTAAAACCAGAAACACACTCCGTCCGCCCTAAAACCACAAACACACTCCGTCGCCCCTGAAACCACACACACACTCCGTCCCCCCTAAAACCACACACACACTCTGTCCCCCCTAAAACCTGAAACACACTTTGTCCCCCCTAAAACCAAAAACACACTTTGTCCCCCCTAAAACCAAACACACACTCTGTCCCCCCTGAAACCAGAAACACAGTTTGTCCCCCCTAAAACCAAAAACACACTCCGTACCCCCTAAAACCAGAAACACACTTTGTCCCCCCTAAAACCTGAAACACCCTTTGTCCCCCCTAAAACCAAAAACACACTTTGTCCCCCCTAAAACCAAAAACACACTCCGTACCCCCGAAAACCAGAAACACACTTTGTCCCCCCTAAAACCTGAAACACACTTTGTCCCCCCTAAAACCAAAAACACACTTTGTCCCCCCTAAAACCACACACACACTCTGTCCCCCCTAAAACCAGAAACACACTTTGTCACCCCTAAAACCAAAAACACACTCCGTACCCCCTAAAACCAGAAACACACTTTGTCCCCCCTAAAACCAAATACACACTCTGTCCCCTCTAAAACCAGAAACACACTTTGTCCCCCCTAAAACCAGAAACACTCTCCGTCCCCCCTAAAACCACACACACACTCCGTCCCCCCTAAAACCAAAAACACACTCTGTCCCCCCTAAAACCAAAAACACACTCTGTCCCCCTAAAACCACACACACACTCCGTCCCCCCTAAAACCAGAAACACATCCCGTCCCCCCCTAAAACCAGAAACAAACACCGTCCCCCTAAAACCACACACACACTCTGTCCCCCCTAAAACCAGAAACACACTCCGTCCCGCCTAAAACCAGAAACACACTCCGTCCCCCCTAAAACCACACACACACTCAGTCCCCCCTAAAACCACACACACACTCCGTCTCCCCTAAAACCAGAAACACACTTTGTCCCCCCTAAAACCACACACACACTCTGTCCCCCCTAAAACCAGAAACACACTTTGTCACCCCTAAAACCAAAAACACACTCCGTACCCCCTAAAACCAGAAACACACTTTGTCCCCCCTAAAACCAAATACACACTCTGTCCCCTCTAAAACCAGAAACACACTTTGTCCCCCCTAAAACCAGAAACACTCTCCGTCCCCCCTAAAACCACACACACACTCCGTCCCCCCTAAAACCAAAAACACACTCTGTCCCCCCTAAAACCAAAAACACACTCTGTCCCCCTAAAACCACACACACACTCCGTCCCCCCTAAAACCAGAAACACATCCCGTCCCCCCCCTAAAACCAGAAACAAACACCGTCCCCCTAAAACCACACACACACTCTGTCCCCCCTAAAACCAGAAACACACTCCGTCCCGCCTAAAACCAGAAACACACTCCGTCCCCCCTAAAACCACACACACACTCAGTCCCCCCTAAAACCACACACACACTCCGTCTCCCCTAAAACCAGAAACACACTTTGTCCCCCCTAAAACCAAAAACAGACTCTGTCCCCCCTAAAACCAGAAACACACTCTGTCCCACCTAAAACCAGAAACACACTTTGTCCCCCCTAAAACCAGAAACACACTCCGTCCCCCCTAAAACCACACACACACTCAGTCCCCCCTTAAACCACACACACACTCCGTCTCCCCTAAAACCAGAAACACTTTGTCCCCCCTAAAACCAAAAACACACTCTGTCCCCCCTAAAACCAGAAACACACTCTGTCCCACCTAAAACCAGAAACACACTCTGTCCCCCCTAAAACCAGAAACACACTTTGTCCCCCCTAAAACCAGAAACACACTCTGTCCCCCCTAAAACCAGAAACACACTCCGTCCCGCCTAAAACCAGAAACACACTCCGTCCCCCCTAAAACCACACACACACTCAGTCCCCCCTAAAACCACACACACACTCCGTCTCCCCTAAAACCAGAAACACACTTTGTCCCCCCTAAAACCAAAAACACACTCTGTCCCCCCTAAAACCAGAAACACACTCTGTCCCACCTAAAACCAGAAACACACTTTGTCCCCCCTAAAACCAGAAACACACTCCGTCCCCCCTAAAACCACACACACACACTCAGTCCCCCCTAAAACCACACACACACTCCGTCTCCCCTAAAACCAGAAACACACTTTGTCCCCCCTAAAACCAAAAACACACTCTGTCCCCCCTAAAACCAGAAACACACTCTGTCCCACTTAAAACCAGAAACACACTTTGTCCCCCCTAAAACCAGAAACACACTTTGTCCCCCCTAAAACCAAAAACACACTCTGTCCCCCCTAAAACCAGAAACACACTCTGTCCCCTCTAAAACCAGAAACACACTCCGTCCCCCCTAAAACCAGAAACACATTCAGTCCCCCCTAAAACTAGAAACACACTCCGTCCCCCCTAAAACTACACACACAACACACTCCGTCCCCACTAAAACCAGAAACACACTCCGTCCCCCGAAAACCACGCACACACTCTGTCCCCTCTAAAACCAGAAACACACTCCGTCCCCCCTAAAACCACACACACACTCTGTCCCCCCTAAAACCAAAAACACACTCCGTCCCCCCTAAAACCACACACACACTCCGTCCCCCCCCTAAAACCACACACACACACTGCGTCCCCCTAAAACCAAAAACACACTCTGTCCCCCCTAAAACCAGAAACACACTCTGTCCCACCTAAAACCAGAAACACACTTTGTCCCCCCTAAAACCAAAAACACACTCCGTCCCCCATAAAACCAAAAACACACTCCGTCCCCCGAAAACCACGCACACACTCTGTCCCCCCTAAAACCAGAAACACACTCTGTCCCCCCTAAAACCAGAAACACACTCCGTCCCGCCTAAAACCAGAAACACACTCCGTCCCCCCTAAAACCACACACACACTCAGTCCCCCCTAAAACCACACACACACTCCGTCTCCCCTAAAACCAGAAACACACTTTGTCCCCCCTAAAACCAAAAACACACTCTGTCCCCCCTAAAACCAGAAACACACTCTGTCCCACCTTAAACCAGAAACACACTTTGTCCCCCCTAAAACCAGAAACACACTCCGTCCCCCCTAAAACCACACACACACACTCAGTCCCCCCTAAAACCACACACACACTCCGTCTCCCCTAAAACCAGAAACACACTTTGTCCCCCCTAAAACCAAAAACACACTCTGTCCCCCCTAAAACCAGAAACACACTCTGTCCCACTTAAAACCAGAAACACACTTTGTCCCCCCTAAAACCAGAAACACACTTTGTCCCCCCTAAAACCAAAAACACACTCTGTCCCCCCTAAAACCAGAAACACACTCTGTCCCCTCTAAAACCAGAAACACACTCCGTCCCCCCTAAAACCAGAAACACATTCAGTCCCCCCTAAAACTAGAAACACACTCCGTCCCCCCTAAAACTACACACACAACACACTCCGTCCCCACTAAAACCAGAAACACACTCCGTCCCCCGAAAACCACGCACACACTCTGTCCCCTCTAAAACCAGAAACACACTCCGTCCCCCCTAAAACCACACACACACTCTGTCCCCCCTAAAACCAAAAACACACTCCGTCCCCCCTAAAACCAGTAACACATTCCGTCCCCCCTAAAACCAGAAACACACTCCGTCCCCCCTAAAACCAGAAACACATCCCGTCCCCCCTAAAACCAGAAACAAACTCCGTCCCACCTAAAACCACACACACACTCCGTCCCCCCCCTAAAACCACACACACACACACACTGCGTCCACCTAAAAACAAAAACACACTCTGTCCCCCCTAAAACCAGAAACACACTCCGTCCCCCCTAAAACCAGAAACACACTTTGTCCCCCCTACAACCAAAAACACACTCTGTCCCCCCTAAAACCAGAAACACACTTTGTCCCCCCTAAAACCAGAAACACACTCCGTCCGCCCTAAAACCACAAACACACTCCGTCGCCCCTGAAACCACACACACACTCCGTCCCCCCTAAAACCACACACACACTCTGTCCCCCCTAAAACCTGAAACACACTTTGTCCCCCCTAAAACCAAAAACACACTTTGTCCCCCCTAAAACCAAACACACACTCTGTCCCCCCTGAAACCAGAAACACAGTTTGTCCCCCCTAAAACCAAAAACACACTCCGTACCCCCTAAAACCAGAAACACACTTTGTCCCCCCTAAAACCTGAAACACCCTTTGTCCCCCCTAAAACCAAAAACACACTTTGTCCCCCCTAAAACCAAAAACACACTCCGTACCCCCGAAAACCAGAAACACACTTTGTCCCCCCTAAAACCTGAAACACACTTTGTCCCCCCT
Source organism: Embiotoca jacksoni (assembly GCF_022577435.1). Classification (NCBI taxonomy): domain Eukaryota; kingdom Metazoa; phylum Chordata; class Actinopteri; family Embiotocidae; genus Embiotoca; species Embiotoca jacksoni. The sequence continues at coordinate 3,061,756 of NW_027185381.1, read as the reverse complement.
AAAACCAAAAACACACTTTGTCCCCCCTAAAACCACACACACACTCTGTCCCCCCTAAAACCAGAAACACACTTTGTCACCCCTAAAACCAAAAACACACTCCGTACCCCCTAAAACCAGAAACACACTTTGTCCCCCCTAAAACCAAATACACACTCTGTCCCCTCTAAAACCAGAAACACACTTTGTCCCCCCTAAAACCAGAAACACTCTCCGTCCCCCCTAAAACCACACACACACTCCGTCCCCCCTAAAACCAAAAACACACTCTGTCCCCCCTAAAACCAAAAACACACTCTGTCCCCCTAAAACCACACACACACTCCGTCCCCCCTAAAACCAGAAACACATCCCGTCCCCCCCTAAAACCAGAAACAAACACCGTCCCCCTAAAACCACACACACACTCTGTCCCCCCTAAAACCAGAAACACACTCCGTCCCGCCTAAAACCAGAAACACACTCCGTCCCCCCTAAAACCACACACACACTCAGTCCCCCCTAAAACCACACACACACTCCGTCTCCCCTAAAACCAGAAACACACTTTGTCCCCCCTAAAACCAAAAACACACTCTGTCCCCCCTAAAACCAGAAACACACTCTGTCCCACCTAAAACCAGAAACACACTTTGTCCCCCCTAAAACCAGAAACACACTCCGTCCCCCCTAAAACCACACACACACTCAGTCCCCCCTTAAACCACACACACACTCCGTCTCCCCTAAAACCAGAAACACACTTTGTCCCCCCTAAAACCAAAAACACACTCTGTCCCCCCTAAAACCAGAAACACACTCTGTCCCACCTAAAACCAGAAACACACTCTGTCCCCCCTAAAACCAGAAACACACTTTGTCCCCCCTAAAACCAAAAACACACTCCGTCCCCCATAAAACCAAAAACACACTCCGTCCCCCGAAAACCACGCACACACTCTGTCCCCCCTAAAACCAGAAACACACTCTGTCCCCCCTAAAACCAGAAACACACTCCGTCCCGCCTAAAACCAGAAACACACTCCGTCCCCCCTAAAACCACACACACACTCAGTCCCCCCTAAAACCACACACACACTCCGTCTCCCCTAAAACCAGAAACACACTTTGTCCCCCCTAAAACCAAAAACACACTCTGTCCCCCCTAAAACCAGAAACACACTCTGTCCCACCTTAAACCAGAAACACACTTTGTCCCCCCTAAAACCAGAAACACACTCCGTCCCCCCTAAAACCACACACACACACTCAGTCCCCCCTAAAACCACACACACACTCCGTCTCCCCTAAAACCAGAAACACACTTTGTCCCCCCTAAAACCAAAAACACACTCTGTCCCCCCTAAAACCAGAAACACACTCTGTCCCACTTAAAACCAGAAACACACTTTGTCCCCCCTAAAACCAGAAACACACTTTGTCCCCCCTAAAACCAAAAACACACTCTGTCCCCCCTAAAACCAGAAACACACTCTGTCCCCTCTAAAACCAGAAACACACTCCGTCCCCCCTAAAACCAGAAACACATTCAGTCCCCCCTAAAACTAGAAACACACTCCGTCCCCCCTAAAACTACACACACAACACACTCCGTCCCCACTAAAACCAGAAACACACTCCGTCCCCCGAAAACCACGCACACACTCTGTCCCCTCTAAAACCAGAAACACACTCCGTCCCCCCTAAAACCACACACACACTCTGTCCCCCCTAAAACCAAAAACACACTCCGTCCCCCCTAAAACCAGTAACACATTCCGTCCCCCCTAAAACCAGAAACACACTCCGTCCCCCCTAAAACCAGAAACACATCCCGTCCCCCCTAAAACCAGAAACAAACTCCGTCCCGCCTAAAACCACACACACACTCCGTCCCCCCCCTAAAACCACACACACACACACACTGCGTCCACCTAAAAACAAAAACACACTCTGTCCCCCCTAAAACCAGAAACACACTCCGTCCCCCCTAAAACCAGAAACACACTTTGTCCCCCCTACAACCAAAAACACACTCTGTCCCCCCTAAAACCAGAAACACACTTTGTCCCCCCTAAAACCAGAAACACACTCCGTCCGCCCTAAAACCACAAACACACTCCGTCGCCCCTGAAACCACACACACACTCCGTCCCCCCTAAAACCACACACACACTCTGTCCCCCCTAAAACCTGAAACACACTTTGTCCCCCCTAAAACCAAAAACACACTTTGTCCCCCCTAAAACCAAACACACACTCTGTCCCCCCCTGAAACCAGAAACACAGTTTGTCCCCCCTAAAACCAAAAACACACTCCGTACCCCCTAAAACCAGAAACACACTTTGTCCCCCCTAAAACCTGAAACACCCTTTGTCCCCCCTAAAACCAAAAACACACTTTGTCCCCCCTAAAACCAAAAACACACTCCGTACCCCCGAAAACCAGAAACACACTTTGTCCCCCCTAAAACCTGAAACACACTTTGTCCCCCCTAAAACCAAAAACACACTTTGTCCCCCCTAAAACCACACACACACTCTGTCCCCCCTAAAACCAGAAACACACTTTGTCACCCCTAAAACCAAAAACACACTCCGTACCCCCTAAAACCAGAAACACACTTTGTCCCCCCTAAAACCAAATACACACTCTGTCCCCTCTAAAACCAGAAACACACTTTGTCCCCCCTAAAACCAGAAACACTCTCCGTCCCCCCTAAAACCACACACACACTCCGTCCCCCCTAAAACCAAAAACACACTCTGTCCCCCCTAAAACCAAAAACACACTCTGTCCCCCTAAAACCACACACACACTCCGTCCCCCCTAAAACCAGAAACACATCCCGTCCCCCCCTAAAACCAGAAACAAACACCGTCCCCCTAAAACCACACACACACTCTGTCCCCCCTAAAACCAGAAACACACTCCGTCCCGCCTAAAACCAGAAACACACTCCGTCCCCCCTAAAACCACACACACACTCAGTCCCCCCTAAAACCACACACACACTCCGTCTCCCCTAAAACCAGAAACACACTTTGTCCCCCCTAAAACCAAAAACACACTCTGTCCCCCCTAAAACCAGAAACACACTCTGTCCCACCTAAAACCAGAAACACACTTTGTCCCCCCTAAAACCAGAAACACACTCCGTCCCCCCTAAAACCACACACACACTCAGTCCCCCCTTAAACCACACACACACTCCGTCTCCCCTAAAACCAGAAACACACTTTGTCCCCCCTAAAACCAAAAACACACTCTGTCCCCCCTAAAACCAGAAACACACTCTGTCCCACCTAAAACCAGAAACACACTCTGTCCCCCCTAAAACCAGAAACACACTTTGTCCCCCCTAAAACCAGAAACACACTCTGTCCCCCCTAAAACTAGAAACACACTCCGTCCCGCCTAAAACCAGAAACACACTCCGTCCCCCCTAAAACCACACACACACTCAGTCCCCCCTAAAACCACACACACACTCCGTCTCCCCTAAAACCAGAAACACACTTTGTCCCCCCTAAAACCAAAAACACACTCTGTCCCCCCTAAAACCAGAAACACACTCTGTCCCACCTAAAACCAGAAACACACTTTGTCCCCCCTAAAACCAGAAACACACTCCGTCCCCCCTAAAACCACACACACACACTCAGTCCCCCCTAAAACCACACACACACTCCGTCTCCCCTAAAACCAGAAACACACTTTGTCCCCCCTAAAACCAAAAACACACTCTGTCCCCCCTAAAACCAGAAACACACTCTGTCCCACCTAAAACCAGAAACACACTTTGTCCCCCCTAAAACCAGAAACACACTCAGTCCCCCCTAAAACCACACACACACTCCGTCTCCCCTAAAACCAGAAACACACTTTGTCCCCCCTAAAACCAAAAACACACTCTGTCCCCCCTAAAACCAGAAACACACTCTGTCCCACTTAAAACCAGAAACACACTTTGTCCCCCCTAAAACCAGAAACACACTTTGTCCCCCCTAAAACCAAAAACACACTCTGTCCCCCCTAAAACCAGAAACACACTCTGTCCCCTCTAAAACCAGAAACACACTCCGTCCCCCCTAAAACCAGAAACACATTCAGTCCCCCCTAAAACTAGAAACACACTCCGTCCCCCCTAAAACTACACACACAACACACTCCGTCCCCACTAAAACCAGAAACACACTCCGTCCCCCGAAAACCACGCACACACTCTGTCCCCTCTAAAACCAGAAACACACTCCGTCCCCCCTAAAACCACACACACACTCTGTCCCCCCTAAAACCAAAAACACACTCCGTCCCCCCTAAAACCAGTAACACATTCCGTCCCCCCTAAAACCAGAAACACACTCCGTCCCCCCTAAAACCAGAAACACACTCCGTCCCCCCTAAAACCAGAAACACATTCCGTCCCCCCTAAAACCAGAAACACACTCCGTCCCCCCTAAAACCACACACACATTCCGTCCCCATAAAACCAGAAACAGATTCCGTCCCCCCTAAAACCATAAACACACTCCAACCCCCTAAAGCCAGAAACACACTCCATCCCCCCTAAAACCATAAACACACTCCGTACCCCCTAAAACCATAAACACAATCCATCCCCCGAAAGCCAGAAACACACTCCGTCCTCCCTGAAACCACACACACACTCCGTCCCCCCTAAAACCAGTGACACATTCCGTCCCCCCTAAAACCAGAAACACACTCCGTCCCCCATAAAACCAGAAACACACTCCGTCCCCCCTAAAACCAGAAACACATTCCGTCCCCCCTAAAACCAGAAACACACTCCGTCCCCCCTAAAACCACACACACACACACTGCGTCCACCTAAAACCAAAAACACACTCTGTCCCCCCTAAAACCAGAAACACACTCCGTTCCCCCTAAAACCAGAAACACATTCCGTCGCCCCGAAAACTAGAAACACACTCCGTCCCCCCTAAAACTACACACACAACACACTCCGTCCCCACTAAAACCAGAAACACACTCCGTCCCCCGAAAACCACGCACACACTCTGTCCCCCTAAAACCACACACACACTCCGTCCCCCCTAAAACCAGAAACACATCCCGTCCCCCCTAAAACCAGAAACAAAAATCCGTCCCGCCTAAAACCACACACACACTCCGTCCCCCCCCTAAAACCACACACACACACACACTGCGTCCACCTAAAAACAAAAACACAATCTGTCCCCCCTAAAACCAGAAACACACTCCGTCCCCCCTAAAACCAGAAACACATTCCGTCCCCCCTAAAACTAGAAACACACTCCGTCCCCCCTTAAAACTACACACACAACACACTCCGTCCCCACTAAAACCAGAAACACACTCCGTCCCCCGAAAACCACGCACACACTCTCTCCCCTCTAAAACCAGAAACATACTCCGTCCCCCCTAAAACCAGAAACACATTCAGTCCCCCCTTAAACTAGAAACACACTCCGTCCCCCCTAAAACTACACACAAAACACACTCCGTCCCCACTAAAACCAGAAACACACTCCGTCCGCCGAAAACCACGCACACACTCTGTCCCCTCTAAAACCAGAAACACACTCCGTCCCCCCTAAAACCACACACATACTCTGTCCCCCCTATAACCAAAAACACACTCTGTCCCCCCTAAAACCAGAAACACACTCCGTCCCCCCTAAAACCAGAAACACACTCCGTCCCCCCTAAAACCAGAAACACACTCCGTCCCCCCTAAAACCACACACACATTCCGTCCCCCTAAAACCAGAAACAGATTCCGTCCCCCCTAAAACCATAAACACACTCCAACCCCCTAAAGCCAGAAACACACTCCATCCCCCCTAAAACCAGAAACACACTCCGTACCCCCTAAAACCATAAACACACTCCATCCCCCGAATGCCAGAAACACACTCCGTCCTCCCTGAAACCACACACACACTCCGTCCCCCCTAAAACCAGTGACACATTCCGTCCCCCCTAAAACCAGAAACACACTCCGTCCCCCATAAAACCAGAAACACACTCCGTCCCCCCTAAAACCAGAAACACATTCCGTCCCCCCTAAAACCAGAAACACACTCCGTCCCCCCTAAAACCACACACACACACACTGCGTCCACCTAAAACCAAAAACACACTCTGTCCCCCCTAAAACCAGAAACACACTCCGTTCCCCCTAAAACCAGAAACACATTCCGTCGCCCCGAAAACTAGAAACACACTCCGTCCCCCCTAAAACTACACACACAACACACTCCGTCCCCACTAAAACCAGAAACACACTCCGTCCCCCGAAAACCACGCACACACTCTGTCCCCCTAAAACCACACACACACTCCGTCCCCCCTAAAACCAGAAACACATCCCGTCCCCCCTAAAACCAGAAACAAAAATCCGTCCCGCCTAAAACCACACACACACTCCGTCCCCCCCCTAAAACCACACACACACACACACTGCGTCCACCTAAAAACAAAAACACAATCTGTCCCCCCTAAAACCAGAAACACACTCCGTCCCCCCTAAAACCAGAAACACATTCCGTCCCCCCTAAAACTAGAAACACACTCCGTCCCCCCTTAAAACTACACACACAACACACTCCGTCCCCACTAAAACCAGAAACACACTCCGTCCCCCGAAAACCACGCACACACTCTCTCCCCTCTAAAACCAGAAACATACTCCGTCCCCCCTAAAACCAGAAACACATTCAGTCCCCCCTTAAACTAGAAACACACTCCGTCCCCCCTAAAACTACACACAAAACACACTCCGTCCCCACTAAAACCAGAAACACACTCCGTCCGCCGAAAACCACGCACACACTCTGTCCCCTCTAAAACCAGAAACACACTCCGTCCCCCCTAAAACCACACACATACTCTGTCCCCCCTATAACCAAAAACACACTCTGTCCCCCCTAAAACCAGAAACACACTCCGTCCCCCCTAAAACCAGAAACACACTCCGTCCCCCCTAAAACCAGAAACACACTCCGTCCCCCCTAAAACCACACACACATTCCGTCCCCCTAAAACCAGAAACAGATTCCGTCCCCCCTAAAACCATAAACACACTCCAACCCCCTAAAGCCAGAAACACACTCCATCCCCCCTAAAACCAGAAACACACTCCGTACCCCCTAAAACCATAAACACACTCCATCCCCCGAATGCCAGAAACACACTCCGTCCTCCCTGAAACCACACACACACTCCGGCCCCCCTAAAACCAGTAACACATTCCGTCCCCCCTAAAACCAGAAACACACTCCATCCCCCCTAAAACCAGAAACACACTCCGTCCCCGCTAAAACCAGAAACACATTCCGTCCCCCCTAAAACCAGAAACACACTCCGTCCCCCCTAAAATCACACACACACTCCGTCCCCCCTAAAACCACACACTCTTTCCGTCCCCCCTAAAACCAGAAACACACTCCATCCCACCTAAAACCAGAAACACACTCCGTACCCCCTAAAACCAGAAACACACTTTGTCCCCCCTACAACCAAAAACACACTCTGTCCCCCCTAAAACCAGAAACACACTTTGTCCCCCCTAAAACCAGAAACACACTCCGTCCGCCCTAAAACCACAAACACACTCCGTCCCCCCTGAAACCACACACACACTCCGTCCCCCCTAAAACCACACACACACTCTGTCCCCCCTAAAACCAGAAACACACTTTGTCCCCCCTAAAACCAGAAACACACTCTGTCCCCCTTAAAACCAGAAACACACTCTGTCCCCCTAAAACCTGAAACACACTTTGTCCCCCCTAAAACCAAAAACACACTTTGTCCCCCCTAAAACCAAACACACACTCTGTCCCCCCTGAAACCAGAAACACACTTTGTCCCCCCAAAAACCATAAACACACTCCGTACCCCCTAAAACCAGAAACACACTTTGTCCCCCCTAAAACCTGAAACACACTTTGTCCCCCCTAAAACCAAAAACACACTTTGTCCCCCCTAAAACCACACACACACTCTGTCCCCCCTAAAACCAGACACACACTCTGTCCCCCCTAAAACCAAAAACACACTCCGTCCCCCCTAAAACCACACACACACTCCGTCCCCCCCCTAAAACCACACACACACACTGCGTCCCCCTAAAACCAAAAACACACTCTGTCCCCCCTAAAACCAGAAACACACTCTGTCCCACCTAAAACCAGAAACACACTTTGTCCCCCCTAAAACCAAAAACACACTCCGTCCCCCATAAAACCAAAAACACACTCCGTCCCCCGAAAACCACGCACACACTCTGTCCCCCCTAAAACCAGAAACACACTCTGTCCCCCCTAAAACCAGAAACACACTCCGTCCCGCCTAAAACCAGAAACACACTCCGTCCCCCCTAAAACCACACACACACTCAGTCCCCCCTAAAACCACACACACACTCCGTCTCCCCTAAAACCAGAAACACACTTTGTCCCCCCTAAAACCAAAAACACACTCTGTCCCCCCTAAAACCAGAAACACACTCTGTCCCACCTTAAACCAGAAACACACTTTGTCCCCCCTAAAACCAGAAACACACTCCGTCCCCCCTAAAACCACACACACACACTCAGTCCCCCCTAAAACCACACACACACTCCGTCTCCCCTAAAACCAGAAACACACTTTGTCCCCCCTAAAACCAAAAACACACTCTGTCCCCCCTAAAACCAGAAACACACTCTGTCCCACTTAAAACCAGAAACACACTTTGTCCCCCCTAAAACCAGAAACACACTTTGTCCCCCCTAAAACCAAAAACACACTCTGTCCCCCCTAAAACCAGAAACACACTCTGTCCCCTCTAAAACCAGAAACACACTCCGTCCCCCCTAAAACCAGAAACACATTCAGTCCCCCCTAAAACTAGAAACACACTCCGTCCCCCCTAAAACTACACACACAACACACTCCGTCCCCACTAAAACCAGAAACACACTCCGTCCCCCGAAAACCACGCACACACTCTGTCCCCTCTAAAACCAGAAACACACTCCGTCCCCCCTAAAACCAGAAACACATTCAGTCCCCCCTAAAACTAGAAACACACTCCGTCCCCCCTAAAACTACACACACAACACACTCCGTCCCCACTAAAACCAGAAACACACTCCGTCCCCCGAAAACCACGCACACACTCTGTCCCCTCTAAAACCAGAAACACACTCCGTCCCCCCTAAAACCAGAAACACATTCCGTCCCCCCTAAAACCAGAAACACACTCCGTCCCCCCTAAAACCACACACACATTCCGTCCCCATAAAACCAGAAACAGATTCCGTCCCCCCTAAAACCATAAACACACTCCAACCCCCTAAAGCCAGAAACACACTCCATCCCCCCTAAAACCAGAAACACACTCCGTACCCCTTAAAACCATAAACACAATCCATCCCCCGAAAGCCAGAAACACACTCCGTCCTCCCTGAAACCACACACACACTCCGTCCCCCCTAAAACCAGTGACACAATCCGTCCCCCCTAAAACCAGAAACACACTCCGTCCCCCATAAAACCAGAAACACACTCCGTCCCCCCTAAAACCAGAAACACATTCCGTCCCCCCTAAAACCAGAAACACACTCCGTCCCCCCTAAAACCACACACACACACACTGCGTCCACCTAAAACCAAAAACACACTCTGTCCCCCCTAAAACCAGAAACACACTCCGTTCCCCCTAAAACCAGAAACACATTCCGTCGCCCCGAAAACTAGAAACACACTCCGTCCCCCCTAAAACTACACACACAACACACTCCGTCCCCACTAAAACCAGAAACACACACACACTGCGTCCACCTAAAAACAAAAACACACTCTGTCCCCCCTAAAACCAGAAACACATTCCGTCCCCCCTAAAACCAAAAACACACTCCGTCCCCCCTAAAACCACACACACACACACACTGCGTCCACCTAAAAACAAAAACACACTCTGTCCCCCCTAAAACCAGAAACACACTCCGTCCCCCCTAAAACCAGAAACACACTTTGTCCCCCCTACAACCAAAAACACACTCTGTCCCCCCTAAAACCAGAAACACACTTTGTCCCCCCTAAAACCAGAAACACACTCCGTCCGCCCTAAAACCACAAACACACTCCGTCGCCCCTGAAACCACACACACACTCCGTCCCCCCTAAAACCACACACACACTCTGTCCCCCCTAAAACCTGAAACACACTTTGTCCCCCCTAAAACCAAAAACACACTTTGTCCCCCCTAAAACCAAACACACACTCTGTCCCCCCTGAAACCAGAAACACAGTTTGTCCCCCCTAAAACCAAAAACACACTCCGTACCCCCTAAAACCAGAAACACACTTTGTCCCCCGTAAAACCTGAAACACCCTTTGTCCCCCCTAAAACCAAAAACACACTTTGTCCCCCCTAAAACCAAAAACACACTCCGTACCCCCGAAAACCAGAAACACACTTTGTCCCCCCTAAAACCTGAAACACACTTTGTCCCCCCTAAAACCAAAAACACACTTTGTCCCCCCTAAAACCACACACACACTCTGTCCCCCCTAAAACCAGAAACACACTTTGTCACCCCTAAAACCAAAAACACACTCCGTACCCCCTAAAACCAGAAACACACTTTGTCCCCCCTAAAACCAAATACACACTCTGTCCCCTCTAAAACCAGAAACACACTTTGTCCCCCCTAAAACCAGAAACACTCTCCGTCCCCCCTAAAACCACACACACACTCCGTCCCCCCTAAAACCAAAAACACACTCTGTCCCCCCTAAAACCAAAAACACACTCTGTCCCCCTAAAACCACACACACACTCCGTCCCCCCTAAAACCAGAAACACATCCCGTCCCCCCCTAAAACCAGAAACAAACACCGTCCCCCTAAAACCACACACACACTCTGTCCCCCCTAAAACCAGAAACACACTCCGTCCCGCCTAAAACCAGAAACACACTCCGTCCCCCCTAAAACCACACACACACTCAGTCCCCCCTAAAACCACACACACACTCCGTCTCCCCTAAAACCAGAAACACACTTTGTCCCCCCTAAAACCAAAAACACACGCTGTCCCCCCTAAAACCAGAAACACACTCTGTCCCACCTAAAACCAGAAACACACTTTGTCCCCCCTAAAACCAGAAACACACTCCGTCCCCCCTAAAACCACACATACACTCAGTCCCCCCTTAAACCACACACACACTCCGTCTCCCCTAAAACCAGAAACACACTTTGTCCCCCCTAAAACCAAAAACACACTCTGTCCCCCCTAAAACCAGAAACACACTCTGTCCCACCTAAAACCAGAAACACACTCTGTCCCCCCTAAAACCAGAAACACACTTTGTCCCCCCTAAAACCAGAAACACACTCTGTCCCCCCTAAAACCAGAAACACACTCCGTCCCGCCTAAAACCAGAAACACACTCCGTCCCCCCTAAAACCACACACACACTCAGTCCCCCCTAAAACCACACACACACTCCGTCTCCCCTAAAACCAGAAACACACTTTGTCCCCCCTAAAACCAAAAACACACTCTGTCCCCCCTAAAACCAGAAACACACTCCGTCCCCCCTAAAACCAGAAACACATTCCGTCCCCCCTAAAACCAGAAACACACTCCGTCCCCCCTAAAACCACACACACATTCCGTCCCCATAAAACCAGAAACAGATTCCGTCCCCCCTAAAACCATAAACACACTCCAACCCCCTAAAGCCAGAAACACACTCCATCCCCCCTAAAACCAGAAACACACTCCGTACCCCCTAAAACCATAAACACAATCCATCCCCCGAAAGCCAGAAACACACTCCGTCCTCCCTGAAACCACACACACACTCCGTCCCCCCTAAAACCAGTGACACATTCCGTCCCCCCTAAAACCAGAAACACACTCCGTCCCCCATAAAACCAGAAACACACTCCGTCCCCCCTAAAACCAGAAACACATTCCGTCCCCCCTAAAACCAGAAACACACTCCGTCCCCCCTAAAACCACACACACACACACTGCGTCCACCTAAAACCAAAAACACACTCTGTCCCCCCTAAAACCAGAAACACACTCCGTTCCCCCTAAAACCAGAAACACATTCCGTCGCCCCGAAAACTAGAAACACACTCCGTCCCCCCTAAAACTACACACACAACACACTCCGTCCCCACTAAAACCAGAAACACACTCCGTCCCCCGAAAACCACGCACACACTCTGTCCCCCTAAAACCACACACACACTCCGTCCCCCCTAAAACCAGAAACACATCCCGTCCCCCCTAAAACCAGAAACAAACTCCGTCCCGCCTAAAACCACACACACACTCCGTCCCCCCCCTAAAACCACACACACACACACACTGCGTCCACCTAAAAACAAAAACACAATCTGTCCCCCCTAAAACCAGAAACACACTCCGTCCCCCCTAAAACCAGAAACACATTCCGTCCCCCCTAAAACTAGAAACACACTCCGTCCCCCCTTAAAACTACACACACAACACACTCCGTTCCCACTAAAACCAGAAACACACTCCGTCCCCCGAAAACCACGCACACACTCTCTCCCCTCTAAAACCAGAAACATACTCCGTCCCCCCTAAAACCAGAAACACATTCAGTCCCCCCTTAAACTAGAAACACACTCCGTCCCCCCTAAAACTACACACAAAACACACTCCGTCCCCACTAAAACCAGAAACACACTCCGTCCGCCGAAAACCACGCACACACTCTGTCCCCTCTAAAACCAGAAACACACTCCGTCCCCCCTAAAACCACACACATACTCTGTCCCCCCTATAACCAAAAACACACTCTGTCCCCCCTAAAACCAGTAACACATTCCGTCCCCCCTAAAACCAGAAACACACTCCGTCCCCCCTAAAACCAGAAACACACTCCGTCCCCCCTAAAACCAGAAACACACTCCGTCCCCCCTAAAACCACACACACATTCCGTCCCCCTAAAACCAGAAACAGATTCCGTCCCCCCTAAAACCATAAACACACTCCAACCCCCTAAAGCCAGAAACACACTCCATCCCCCCTAAAACCAGAAACACACTCCGTACCCCCTAAAACCATAAACACACTCTATCCCCCGAATGCCAGAAACACACTCCGTCCTCCCTGAAACCACACACACACTCCGTCCCCCCTAAAACCAGTAACACATTCCGTCCCCCCTAAAACCAGAAACACACTCCATCCCCCCTAAAACCAGAAACACACTCCGTCCCCGCTAAAACCAGAAACACATTCCGTCCCCCCTAAAACCAGAAACACACTCCGTCCCCCCTAAAATCACACACACACTCCGTCCCCCCTAAAACCACACACTCTTTCCGTCCCCCCTAAAACCAGAAACACACTCCATCCCACCTAAAACCAGAAACACACTCCGTACCCCCTAAAACCAGAAACACACTTTGTCCCCCCTACAACCAAAAACACACTATGTCCCCCCTAAAACCAGAAACACACTTTGTCCCCCCTAAAACCAGAAACACACTCCGTCCGCCCTAAAACCACAAACACACTCCATCCCCCCTGAAACCACACACACACTCCGTCCCCCCTAAAACCACACACACACTCTGTCCCCCCTAAAACCAGAAACACACTTTGTCCCCCCTAAAACCAGAAACACACTCTGTCCCCCTTAAAACCAGAAACACACTCTGTCCCCCTAAAACCTGAAACACACTTTGTCCCCCCTAAAACCAAAAACACACTTTGTCCCCCCTAAAACCAAACACACACTCTGTCCCCCCTGAAACCAGAAACACACTTTGTCCCCCCAAAAACCATAAACACACTCCGTACCCCCTAAAACCAGAAACACACTTTGTCCCCCCTAAAACCTGAAACACACTTTGTCCCCCCTAAAACCAAAAACACACTTTGTCCCCCCTAAAACCACACACACACTCTGTCCCCCCTAAAACCAGACACACACTCTGTCCCGCTAAAACCACACACACACTCCGTCCATCCTAAAACCAGAAACACATCCCGTCCCCGCTAAAACCAGAAACAAACTCCGTCCCCCTAAAACCACACACACACTCTGTCCCCCCTAAAACCAGAAACACACTCCGCCCCCCCTAAAACCTTACACACACTCCGTCCCCCCTAAAACCACACACACACTCCGTCCCCCCTAAAACCAAAAACACACTCTGTCCCCCATAAAACCAGAAACACACTTTGTCCCCCCTAAAACCAAAAACACACTGTGTCCCCCCTAAAACCAGAAACACACTCTGTCCCCCTAAAACCTGAAACACACTTTGTCACCCCCTAAAACCAAAAACACACTTTGTCCCCCCTAAAACCAAAAACACACTTTGTCCCCCCTAAAACCAAAAACACACTCTGTCCCCCCTAAAACCAGAAACACACTCTGTCCCCCCATAAACCAGAAACACACTCTGTCCCACCTAAAACCAGAAACACACTTTGTCCCCCCTAAAACCTCACACACACTCCGTCCCCCCTAAAACCACACACACACTCCGTCCCCCCTAAAACCAAAAACACACTCTGTCCCCCATAAAACCAGAAACACACTTTGTCCCCCCTAAAACCAAAAACACACTGTGTCCCCCCTAAAACCAGAAACACACTCTGTCCCCCTAAAACCTGAAACACACTTTGTCCCCCCTAAAACCAAATACACACTCTGTCCCCTCTTAAACCAGAAACACACTTTGTCCCCCCTAAAACCAGAAACACTCTCCGTCCCCCCTAAAACCACACACACACTCCGTCCCCCCCCTAAAACCACACACACACACTGCGTCCCCCTAAAACCAAAAACACACTCTGTCCCCCCTAAAACCAGAAACACACTCTGTCCCACCTAAAACCAGAAACACACTTTGTCCCCCCTAAAACCAAAAACACACTCCGTCCCCCATAAAACCAAAAACACACTCTGTCCCCCTAAAACCACACACACACTCCGTCCCCCCTAAAACCAGAAACACATCGCGTCCCGCCTAAAACCACAGACACACTCCGTCCCCCCCCTAAAACCACACATACACACACTGCGTCCACCTAAAACCAGAAACACACTCCGTCCCCCGAAAACCACGCACACACTCTGTCCCCCTAAAACCACACACACACTCCGTCCCCCCTAAAACCAGAAACACATCCCGTCCCCCCTAAAACCAGAAACAAACTCCGTCCCGCCTAAAACCACACACACACTCCGTCCCCCCCCTAAAACCACACACACACACACACACTGCGTCCACCTAAAAACAAAAACACACTCTGTCCCCCCTAAAACCAGAAACACACTCCGTCCCCCCTAAAACCAGAAACACATTCCGTCCCCCCTAAAACTAGAAACACACTCCGTCCCCCCTTAAAACTACACACACAACACACTCCGTCCCCACTAAAACCAGAAACACACTCCGTCCCCCGAAAACCACGCACACACTCTCTCCCCTCTAAAACCAGAAACATACTCCGTCCCCCCTAAAACCAGAAACACATTCCGTCCCCCCTAAAACTAGAAACACACTCCGTCCCCCCTTAAAACTACACACACAACACTCTCCGTCCCCACTAAAACCAGAAACACACTCCGTCCCCCGAAAACCACGCACACACTCTCTCCCCTCTAAAACCAGAAACACACTCCGTCCCCCCTAAAACCACACACATACTCTGTCCCCCCTATAACCAAAAACACACTCTGTCCCCCCTAAAACCAGTAACACATTCCGTCCCCCCTAAAACCAGAAACACACTCCGTCCCCCCTAAAACCAGAAACACACTCCGTCCCCCCTAAAACCAGAAACACACTCCGTCCCCCCTAAAACCACACACACATTCCGTCCCCCTAAAACCAGAAACAGATTCCGTCCCCCCTAAAACCATAAACACACTCCAACCCCCTAAAGCCAGAAACACACTCCATCCCCCCTAAAACCAGAAACACACTCCGTACCCCCTAAAACCATAAACACACTCCATCCCCCGAAAGCCAGAAACACACTCCGTCCTCCCTGAAACCACACACACACTCCGTCCCCCCTAAAACCAGTAACACATTCCGTCCCCCCTAAAACCAGAAACACACTCCATCCCCCCTAAAACCAGAAACACACTCCGTCCCCGCTAAAACCAGAAACACATTCCGTCCCCCCTAAAACCAGAAACACACTCCGTCCCCCCTAAAATCACACACACACTCCGTCCCCCCTAAAACCACACACTCTTTCCGTCCCCCCTAAAACCAGAAACACACTCCATCCCACCTAAAACCAGAAACACACTCCGTACCCCCTAAAACCAGAAACACACTTTGTCCCCCCTACAACCAAAAACACACTCTGTCCCCCCTAAAACCAGAAACACACTTTGTCCCCCCTAAAACCAGAAACACACTCCGTCCGCCCTAAAACCACAAACACACTCCGTCCCCCCTGAAACCACACACACACTCCGTCCCCCCTAAAACCACACACACACTCTGTCCCCCCTAAAACCAGAAACACACTTTGTCCCCCCTAAAACCAGAAACACACTCTGTCCCCCCTAAAACCAGAAACACACTCTGTCCCCCTAAAACCTGAAACACACTTTGTCCCCCCTAAAACCACACACTCTTTCCGTCCCCCCTAAAACCAGAAACACACTCCATCCCACCTAAAACCAGAAACACACTCCGTACCCCCTAAAACCAGAAACACACTTTGTCCCCCCTACAACCAAAAACACACTCTGTCCCCCCTAAAACCAGAAACACACTTTGTCCCCCCTAAAACCAGAAACACACTCCGTCCGCCCTAAAACCACAAACACACTCCGTCCCCCCTGAAACCACACACACACTCCGTCCCCCCTAAAACCACACACACACTCTGTCCCCCCTAAAACCAGAAACACACTTTGTCCCCCCTAAAACCAGAAACACACTCTGTCCCCCCTAAAACCAGAAACACACTCTGTCCCCCTAAAACCTGAAACACACTTTGTCCCCCCTAAAACCAAAAACACACTTTGTCCCCCCTAAAACCAAACACACACTCTGTCCCCCCTGAAACCAGAAACACACTTTGTCCCCCCAAAAACCATAAACACACTCCGTACCCCCTAAAACCAGAAACACACTTTGTCCCCCCTAAAACCTGAAACACACTTTGTCCCCCCTAAAACCAAAAACACACTTTGTCCCCCCTAAAACCACACACACACTCTGTCCCCCCTAAAACCAGACACACATTCCGTCCCCCTAAAACCAGAAACAGATTCCGTCCCCCCTAAAACCATAAACACACTCCAACCCCCTAAAGCCAGAAACACACTCCATCCCCCCTAAAACCAGAAACACACTCCGTACCCCCTAAAACCATAAACACACTCCATCCCCCGAAAGCCAGAAACACACTCCGTCCTCCCTGAAACCACACACACACTCCGTCCCCCCTAAAACCAGTAACACATTCCGTCCCCCCTAAAACCAGAAACACACTCCATCCCCCCTAAAACCAGAAACACACTCCGTCCCCGCTAAAACCAGAAACACATTCCGTCCCCCCTAAAACCAGAAACACACTCCGTCCCCCCTAAAATCACACACACACTCCGTCCCCCCTAAAACCACACACTCTTTCCGTCCCCCCTAAAACCAGAAACACACTCCATCCCACCTAAAACCAGAAACACACTCCGTACCCCCTAAAACCAGAAACACACTTTGTCCCCCCTACAACCAAAAACACACTCTGTCCCCCCTAAAACCAGAAACACACTTTGTCCCCCCTAAAACCAGAAACACACTCCGTCCGCCCTAAAACCACAAACACACTCCGTCCCCCCTGAAACCACACACACACTCCGTCCCCCCTAAAACCACACACACACTCTGTCCCCCCTAAAACCAGAAACACACTTTGTCCCCCCTAAAACCAGAAACACACTCTGTCCCCCCTAAAACCAGAAACACACTCTGTCCCCCTAAAACCTGAAACACACTTTGTCCCCCCTAAAACCACACACTCTTTCCGTCCCCCCTAAAACCAGAAACACACTCCATCCCACCTAAAACCAGAAACACACTCCGTACCCCCTAAAACCAGAAACACACTTTGTCCCCCCTACAACCAAAAACACACTCTGTCCCCCCTAAAACCAGAAACACACTTTGTCCCCCCTAAAACCAGAAACACACTCCGTCCGCCCTAAAACCACAAACACACTCCGTCCCCCCTGAAACCACACACACACTCCGTCCCCCCTAAAACCACACACACACTCTGTCCCCCCTAAAACCAGAAACACACTTTGTCCCCCCTAAAACCAGAAACACACTCTGTCCCCCCTAAAACCAGAAACACACTCTGTCCCCCTAAAACCTGAAACACACTTTGTCCCCCCTAAAACCAAAAACACACTTTGTCCCCCCTAAAACCAAACACACACTCTGTCCCCCCTGAAACCAGAAACACACTTTGTCCCCCCAAAAACCATAAACACACTCCGTACCCCCTAAAACCAGAAACACACTTTGTCCCCCCTAAAACCTGAAACACACTTTGTCCCCCCTAAAACCAAAAACACACTTTGTCCCCCCTAAAACCACACACACACTCTGTCCCCCCTAAAACCAGACACACACTTTGTCCCGCTAAAACCACACACACACTCCGTCCCCCCTAAAACCAGAAACACATCCCGTCCCCGCTAAAACCAGAAACAAACTCCGTCCCCCTAAAACCACACACACACTCTGTCCCCCCTAAAACCAGAAACACACTCCGCCCCCCCTAAAACCTCACACACACTCCGTCCCCCCTAAAACCACACACACACTCCGTCCCCCCTAAAACCAAAAACACACTCTGTCCCCCATAAAACCAGAAACACACTTTGTCCCCCCTAAAACCAAAAACACACTGTGTCCCCCCTAAAACCAGAAACACACTCTGTCCCCCTAAAACCTGAAACACACTTTGTCACCCCCTAAAACCAAAAACACACTTTGTCCCCCCTAAAACCAAAAACACACTCTGTCCCCCCTAAAACCAGAAACACACTCTGTCCCCCCATAAACCAGAAACACACTCTGTCCCACCTAAAACCAGAAACACACTTTGTCCCCCCTAAAACCTCACACACACTCCGTCCCCCCTAAAACCACACACACACTCCGTCCCCCCTAAAACCAAAAACACACTCTGTCCCCCATAAAACCAGAAACACACTTTGTCCCCCCTAAAACCAAATACACACTGTGTCCCCCCTAAAACCAGAAACACACTCTGTCCCCCTAAAACCTGAAACACACTTTGTCCCCCCTAAAACCAAATACACACTCTGTCCCCTCTAAAACCAGAAACACACTTTGTCCCCCCTAAAACCAGAAACACTCTCCGTCCCCCCTAAAACCACACACACACTCCGTCCCCCCCCTAAAACCACACACACACACTGCGTCCCCCTAAAACCAAAAACACACTCTGTCCCCCCTAAAACCAGAAACACACTCTGTCCCACCTAAAACCAGAAACACACTTTGTCCCCCCTAAAACCAAAAACACACTCCGTCCCCCATAAAACCAAAAACACACTCTGTCCCCCTAAAACCACACACACACTCCGTCCCCCCTAAAACCAGAAACACATCCCGTCCCGCCTAAAACCACAGACACACTCCGTCCCCCCCCTAAAACCACACATACACACACTGCGTCCACCTAAAACCAAAAACACACTCCATACCCCCTAAAACCAGAAACACACTTTGTCCCCCCTAAAACCAAAAACACACTCTGTCCCCTCTAAAACCAGAAACACACTTTGTCCCCCCTAAAACCAGAAACACTCTGCTTCCCCCCTAAAACCACACACACTCCGTCCCCCCTAAAACCACACACACACTCCGTCCCCCCCCTAAAACCACACACACACACTGCGTCCCCCTAAAACCAAAAACACACTCTGTCCCCCCTAAAACCAGAAACACACTCTGTCCCACCTAAAACCAGAAACACACTTTGTCCCCACTAAAACCAAAAACACACTCCGTCCCCCTTAAAACCAAAAACACACTCTGTCCCCCCTAAAACCAGAAACACACTCCGTCCCCCCTAAAACCAGAAACACATTCCGTCCCCCCTAAAACTAGAAACACCCTCCGTCCCCCCTAAAACTACACACACAACACACTCCGTCCCCACTAAAACCAGAAACACACTTTGTCCCCCCTACAACCAAAAACACACTCTGTCCCCCCTAAAACCAGAAACACACTTTGTCCCCACTAAAACCAGAAACACACTCCGTCCGCCCTAAAACCACAAACACACTCCGTCGCCCCTGAAACCACACACACACTCCGTCCCCCCTAAAACCAAACACACACTCTGTCCCCCCTGAAACCAGAAACACAGTTTGTCCCCCCTAAAACCAAAAACACACTCCGTACCCCCTAAAACCAGAAACACACTTTGTCCCCCCTAAAACCTGAAACACACTTTGTCCCCCCTAAAACCAAAAACACACTTTGTCCCCCCTAAAACCAAAAACACACTCCGTACCCCCGAAAACCAGAAACACACTTTGTCCCCCCTAAAACCTGAAACACACTTTGTCCCCCCTAAAACCAAATACACACTTTGTCCCCCCTAAAACCACACACACACTCTGTCCCCCCTAAAACCAGAAACACACTTTGTCACCCCTAAAACCAAAAACACACTCCGTACCCCCTAAAACCAGAAACACACTTTGTCCCCCCTAAAACCAAATACACACTCTGTCCCCTCTAAAACCAGAAACACACTTTGTCCCCCCTAAAACCAGAAACACTCTCCGTCCCCCCTAAAACCACACACATACTCCGTCCCCACTAAAACCACACACACACTCCGTCCCCCCCCTAAAACAACACACACACACTGCGTCCCCCTAAAACCAAAAACACACTCTGTCCCCCCTAAAACCAGAAACACACTCTGTCCCACCTAAAACCAGAAACACACTTTGTCCCCCCTAAAACCAAAAACACACTCCGTCCCCCATAAAACCAAAAACACATTCTGTCCCCCTAAAACCACACACACACTCCGTCCCCCCTAAAACCAGAAACACATCCCGTCCCGCCTAAAACTACAGACACACTCCGTCCCCCCCCTAAAACCACACACACACACACTGCGTCCACCTAAAACCAAAAACACACTCCGTACCCCCTAAAACCAGAAACACACTTTGTCACCCCTAAAATCAAAAACACACTCTGTCCCCTTTAAAACCAGAAACACACTTTGTCCCCCCTAAAACCAGAAACACTCTCCGTCCCCCCTAAAACCACACACACTCCGTCCCCCCTAAAACCACACACACACTCCGTCCCCCCTAAAACTACACACACAACACACTCCGTCCCCACTAAAACCAGAAACACACTTTGTCCCCCTTACAACCAAAAACACACTCTGTCCCCCCTAAAACCAGAAACACACTTTGTCACCCCTAAAACCAAAAACACACTCCGTACCCCCTAAAACCAGAAACACACTTTGTCCCCCCTAAAACCAAATACACACTCTGTCCCCTCTAAAACCAGAAACACACTTTGTCCCCCCTAAAACCAGAAACACTCTCCGTCCCCCCTAAAACCACACACATACTCCGTCCCCACTAAAACCACACACACACTCCGTCCCCCCCCTAAAACAACACACACACACTGCGTCCCCCTAAAACCAAAAACACACTCTGTCCCCCCTAAAACCAGAAACACACTCTGTCCCACCTAAAACCAGAAACACACTTTGTCCCCCCTAAAACCAAAAACACACTCCGTCCCCCATAAAACCAAAAACACATTCTGTCCCCCTAAAACCACACACACACTCCGTCCCCCCTAAAACCAGAAACACATCCCGTCCCGCCTAAAACTACAGACACACTCCGTCCCCCCCCCTAAAACCACACACACACACACTGCGTCCACCTAAAACCAAAAACACACTCCGTACCCCCTAAAACCAGAAACACACTTTGTCACCCCTAAAATCAAAAACACACTCTGTCCCCTTTAAAACCAGAAACACACTTTGTCCCCCCTAAAACCAGAAACACTCTCCGTCCCCCCTAAAACCACACACACTCCGTCCCCCCTAAAACCACACACACACTCCGTCCCCCCTAAAACTACACACACAACACACTCCGTCCCCACTAAAACCAGAAACACACTTTGTCCCCCTTACAACCAAAAACACACTCTGTCCCCCCTAAAACTAGAAACACACTTTGTCCCCCCTAAAACCAGAAACACACTCCGTCCGCCCTAAAACCACAAACACACTCCGTCGCCCCTGAAACCACACACACACTCCGTCCCCCCTAAAACCACACACACACTCTGTCCCCCCTAAAACCTGAAACACACTTTGTCCCCCCTAAAACCAAAAACACACTTTGTCCCCCCTAAAACCAAACACACACTCTGTCCCCCCTGAAACCAGAAACACACTTTGTCCCCCCTAAAACCAAAAACACACTCCGTACCCCCTAAAACCAGAAACACACTTTGTCCCCCCTAAAACCTGAAACACACTTTGTCCCCCCTAAAACCAAAAACACACTTTGTCCCCCCTAAAACCAAAAACACACTCCGTACCCCCTAAAACCAGAAACACACTTTGTCCCCCCTAAAACCTGAAACACACTTTGTCCCCCCTAAAACCAAAAACACACTTTGTCCCCCCTAAAACCACACACACACTCTGTCCCCCCTAAAACCAGACACAGACTCTGTCCCGCTAAAACCACACACACACTCCGTCCCCCCTAAAACCAGAAACACATCCCGTCCCCGCTAAAACCAGAAACAAACTCCGTCCCCCTAAAACCACACACACACTCTGTCCCCCCTAAAACCAGAAACACACTCCGCCCCCCCTAAAACCTCACACACACTCCGTCCCCCCTAAAACCACACACACACTCCGTACCCCCTAAAACCAAAAACACACTCTGTCCCCCATAAAACCAGAAACACACTTTGTCCCCCCTAAAACCAAAAACACACTGTGTCCCCCCTAAAACCAGAAACACACTCTGTCCCCCTAAAACCTGAAACACACTTTGTCCCCCCTAAAACCAAAAACACACTTTGTCCCCCCTAAAACCAGAAACACACTCTGTCCCCCCTAAAACCTGCAACACACTTTGTCCCCCCAAAACCAAAAACACACATTGTCCCCCCTAAAACCAGACACACACTCTGTCCCCCCTAAAACCAGAAACACACTTTGTCACCCCTGAAACCAAAAACACACTCCGTACCCCCTAAAACCAGAAACACACTTTGTCCCCCCTAAAACCAAAAACACACTCTGTCCCCTCTAAAACCAGAAACACACTTTGTCCCCCCTAAAACCAGAAACACTCTCCTCCCCCCTAAAACCACACACACACTCCGTCCCCCCTAAAACCAAACACACACTCCGTCCCCCCCCTAAAACCACACACACACACTGCGTCCCCCTAAAACCAAAAACACACTCTGTCCCCCCTAAAACCAGAAACACACTCTGTCCCACCTAAAACCAGAAACACACTCTGTCCCACCTAAAACCAGAAACACACTTTGTCCCCCCTAAAACCAAAAACACACTCCGTCCCCCATAAAACCAAAAACACACTCTGTCCCCCTAAAACCACACACACACTCCGTCCCCCCTAAAACCAGAAACACATCCCGTCCCGCCTAAAACTACAGACACACTCCGTCCCCCCCCTAAAACCACACACACACACACTACGTCCACCTAAAACCAAAAACACACTCCGTACCCCCTAAAACCAGAAACACACTTTGTCCCCCCTAAAACCAGAAACACACTTTGTCCCCCCTAAAACCAAAAACACACTCTGTCCCCTCTAAAACCAGAAACACACTTTGTCCCCCCTAAAACCAGAAACACTCTCGGTCCCCCCTAAAACCACACACACTCCGTCCCCCCTAAAACCGCACACACACTCCGTCCCCCCCCTGAAACCACACACACACACTGCGTCCCCCTAAAACCAAAAACACACTCTGTCCCCCCTAAAACCAGAAACACACTCTGTCCCACCTAAAACCAGAAACACACTTTGTCCCCCCTAAAACCAAAAACACACTCCGTCCCCCCTAAAACCAAAAACACACTCTGTCCCCCCTAAAACCAGAAACACACTCCGTCCCCCCTAAAACCAGAAACACATTCCGTCCCCCCTAAAACTAGAAACACCCTCCGTCCCCCCTAAAACTACACACACAACACACTCCGTCCCCACTAAAACCAGAAACACACTTTGTCCCCCTTACAACCAAAAACACACTCTGTCCCCCCTAAAACTAGAAACACACTTTGTCCCCCCTAAAACCAGAAACACACTCCGTCCGCCCTAAAACCACAAACACACTCCGTCGCCCCTGAAACCACACACACACTCCGTCCCCCCTAAAACCAAACACACACTCTGTCCCCCCTGAAACCAGAAACACACTTTGTCCCACCTAAAACCAAAAACACACTCCGTACCCCCTAAAACCAGAAACACACTTTGTCCCCCCTAAAATCTGAAACACACTTTGTCCCCCCTAAAACCAAAAACACACTTTGTCCCCCCTAAAACCAAAAACACACTCCGTACCCCCTAAAACTAGAAACACACTTTGTCCCCCCTAAAACCTGAAACACACTTTGTCCCCCCAAAAACCAGAAACACACTCTGTCCCCCTAAAACCTGAAACACACTTTGTCCCCCCTAAAACCAAAAACACACTTTGTCCCCCCTAAAACCAGAAACACACTCTGTCCCCCCTAAAACCTGCAACACACTTTGTCCCCCCAAAACCAAAAACACACATTGTCCCCCCTAAAACCAGACACACACTCTGTCCCCCCTAAAACCAGAAACACACTTTGTCACCCCTGAAACCAAAAACACACTCCGTACCCCCTAAAACCAGAAACACACTTTGTCCCCCCTAAAACCAGAAACACTCTCCTCCCCCCTAAAACCACACACACACTCCGTCCCCCCTAAAACCAAACACACACTCCGTCCCCCCCCTAAAACCACACACACACACTGCGTCCCCCTAAAACCAAAAACACACTCTGTCCCCCCTAAAACCAGAAACACACTCTGTCCCACCTAAAACCAGAAACACACTTTGTCCCCCCTAAAACCAAAAACACACTCCGTCCCTCCTAAAACCAAAAACACACTCTGTCCCCCTAAAACCACACACACACTCCGTCCCCCCTAAGACCAGAAACACATCCCGTCCCGCCTAAAACCACACACACACTCCGTCCCCCCCCCTAAAACCACACACACACACACTGCGTCCACCTAAAACCAAAAACACACTCCGTACCCCCTAAAACCAGAAACACACTTTGTCCCCCCTAAAACCAAAAACACACTCTGTCCCCTCTAAAACCAGAAACACACTTTGTCCCCCCTAAAACCAGAAACACTCTCCGTCCCCCCTAAAACCACACACACACTCTGTCCCCCCTAAAACCAGAAACACACTCTGTCCCACCTAAAACCAGAAACACACTTTGTCCCCCCTAAAACCAAAAACACACTCCGTCCCCCCTAAAACCAAAAACACACTCTGTCCCCCTAAAACCACACACACACTCCGTCCCCCCTAAAACCAGAAACACATCCCGTCCCGCCTAAAACCACACACACACTCCGTCCCCCCCCTAAAACCACACACACACACACTGCGTCCACCTAAATCCAAAAACACACTCTGTCCCCCATAAAACCAGAAACACACTCCGTCCCCTCTAAAACCAGAAACACATTCCGTCCCACCTAAAACTAGAAACACACTCCGTCCCCCCTAAAACTACACACACAACACACTCCTTCCCCACTAAAACCAGAAACACACTCCCTCCCCCGAAAACCATGCACACACTCTGTCCCCCCTAAAACCAAAAACACACTTTGTCCCCCCTAAAACCAAAAACACACTCTGTCCCCACTAAAACCAGAAACACACTCTGTCCCCCCATAAACCAGAAACACACTCTGTCCCACCTAAAACCAGAAACACACTTTGTCCCCCCTAAAACCAGAAACACACTCTGTCCCCCCTAAAACCTGCAACACACTTTGTCCCCCCAAAACCAAAAACACACATTGTCCCCCCTAAAACCAGACACACACTCTGTCCCCCCTAAAACCAGAAACACACTTTGTCACCCCTAAAACCAAAAACACACTCCGTACCCCCTAAAACCAGAAACACACTTTGTCCCCCCTAAAACCAAAAACACACTCTGTCCCCTCTAAAACCAGAAACACACTTTGTCCCCCCTAAAACCAGAAACACTCTCCGTCCCCCCTAAAACCACACACACACTCCGTCCCCCCTAAAACCAAACACACACTCCGTCCCCCCCCTAAAACCACACACACACACTGCGTCCCCATAAAACCAAAAACACACTCTGTTCCCCCTAAAACCTGAAACACACTCTGTCCCACATAAAACCAGAAACACACTTTGTCCTCCCTAAAACCAAAAACACACTCCGTCCCCCCTAAAACCAAAAACACACTCTGTCCCCCTAAAACCACACACACACTCCGTCCCCCCTAAGACCAGAAACACATCCCGTCCCGCCTAAAACCACACACACACTCCGTCCCCCCCCCTAAAACCACACACACATACACTGCGTCCACCTAAATCCAAAAACACACTCTGTCCCCCCTAAAACCAGAAACACACTCCGTCCCCTCTAAAACCAGAAACACATTCCGTCCCACCTAAAACTAGAAACACACTCCGTCCCCCCTGAAACTACACACACAACACACTCCGTCCCCACTAAAACCAGAAACACACTCCCTCCCCCGAAAACCACGCACACACTCTGTCCCCCCTAAAACCAAAAACACACTTTGTCCCCCCTAAAACCAGAAACACACTTTGTCCCCCCTAAAACCAAAAACACACTCCGTACCCCCTAAAACCAGAAACACACTTTGTCCCCCCTAAAACCAAAAACACACTCTGTCCCCCCTAAAACCAGAAACACACTCTGTCCCCCCATAAACCAGAAACACACTCTGTCCCACCTAAAACCAGAAACACACTTTGTCCCCCCTAAAACCAGAAACACACTCTGTCCCCCCTAAAACCTGCAACACACTTTGTCCCCCCAAAACCAAAAACACACATTGTCCCCCCTAAAACCAGACACACACTCTGTCCCCCCTAAAACCAGAAACACACTTTGTCACCCCTAAAACCAAAAACACACTCCTTACCCCCTAAAACCAGAAACACACTTTGTCCCCCCTAAAACCAAAAACACACTCTGTCCCCTCTAAAACCAGAAACACACTTTGTCCCCCCTAAAACCAGAAACACTCTCCGTCCCCCCTAAAACCACACACACACTCCGTCCCCCCTAAAACCAAACACACACTCCGTCCCCCCCCTAAAACCACACACACACACTGCGTCCCCCTAAAACCAAAAACACACTCTGTTCCCCCTAAAACCTGAAACACACTCTGTCCCACATAAAACCAGAAACACACTTTGTCCTCCCTAAAACCAAAAACACACTCCGTCCCCCCTAAAACCAAAAACACACTCTGTCCCCCTAAAACCACACACACACTCCGTCCCCACTAAGACCAGAAACACATCCCGTCCCGCCTAAAACCACACACACACTCCGTCCCCCCCCCTAAAACCACACACACACACACTGCGTCCACCTAAAACCAAAAACACACTCCGTACCCCCTAAAACCAGAAACACACTCCGTCCCCCCCTAAAACCACACACACATACTGCGTCCCCCTAAAACCAAAAACACACTCCGTCCCCCCTAAAACCAGAAACACATTCCGTCCCCCCTAAAACTAGAAACACACTCCGTCCCCCCTAAAAACACACATACAGTCTGTCCCCTCTAAAACCAGAAACACACTCCGTCCCCCCTAAAACCACACACACACTCCGTCCCCCCCTAAAACCACACAAACACCGCGTCCCCCTAAAACCAGAAACACACTCCATCCCCCCTAAAACCAGAAACACACTCCATCCCCCCTAAAACCAAAAACACACTTTGTCCCCCCTAAAACCAAAAACACACTCTGTCCCCCCTAAAACCAAAAACACACTCCGTACCCCCTAAAACCGAAAACAAACTCCGTCCCCCTAAAACCACACACACACTCTGTCCCCCCTAAAACCAGAAACACACTCCGTCCCCCCTAAAACCAAAAACACACTCTGTCCCCCCTAAAACCAAAAACACACTCTGTCCCCCTTAAAACCAGAAACACACTCCGTCCCCCCTAAAACCACACAAACACTGCGTCCCCCTAAAACCAGAAACACATTCCGTCCCCCCTAAAACCAGAAACACATTCCGTCCCCCCTAAAACCAAAAACACACTTTCTCCCCCCTAAAACCTGAAACACACTTTCTCCCCCCTAAAACTAGAAACACACTCCGTCCCCCTAAAACCACACACACACTCTGTCCCCTCTAAAACCAGAAACACACTCCGTCCCCCCTAAAACCACACACACACACTCTGTCCCCCCTATAACCAGAAACACACTCCGTCCCCCCCTAAAACCACACACACATACTGCGTCCCCCTAAAACCAAAAACACACTCCGTCCCCCCTAAAACCAGAAACACATTCCGTCCCCCCTAAAACTAGAAACACACTCCGTCCCCCTAAAACCACACACACACTCTGTCCCCTCTAAAACCAGAAACACACACCGTCCCCCCTAAAACCAGAAACACACTCCGTCCCCCCTAAAACCACACACACACTCCGTCCCCCCCTAAAACCACACAAACACTGCGTCCCCCTAAAACCAGAAACACACTCCATCCCCCCTAAAACCAAAAACACACTTTGTCCCCCCTAAAACCTGAAACACACTTTGTCCCCCCTAAAACCAAAAACACACTCTGTCCCCCTAAAACCACACACACACTCCGTCCCCCCTAAGACCAGAAACACATCCCGTCCCGCCTAAAACCACACACACACTCCGTCCCCCCCCCCTAAAACCACACACACATACACTGCGTCCACCTAAATCCAAAAACACACTCTGTCCCCCCTAAAACCAGAAACACACTCCGTCCCCTCTAAAACCAGAAACACATTCCGTCCCACCTAAAACTAGAAACACACTCCGTCCCCCCTGAAACTACACACACAACACACTCCGTCCCCACTAAAACCAGAAACACACTCCCTCCCCCGAAAACCACGCACACACTCTGTCCCCCCTAAAACCAAAAACACACTTTGTCCCCCCTAAAACCAGAAACACACTTTGTCCCCCCTAAAACCAAAAACACACTCCGTACCCCCTAAAACCAGAAACACACTTTGTCCCCCCTAAAACCAAAAACATTCTCTGTCCCCCCTAAAACCAGAAACACACTCTGTCCCCCCATAAACCAGAAACACACTCTGTCCCACCTAAAACCAGAAACACACTTTGTCCCCCCTAAAACCAGAAACACACTCTGTCCCCCCTAAAACCTGCAACACACTTTGTCCCCCCAAAACCAAAAACACACATTGTCCCCCCTAAAACCAGACACACACTCTGTCCCCCCTAAAACCAGAAACACACTTTGTCACCCCTAAAACCAAAAACACACTCCTTACCCCCTAAAACCAGAAACACACTTTGTCCCCCCTAAAACCAAAAACACACTCTGTCCCCTCTAAAACCAGAAACACACTTTGTCCCCCCTAAAACCAGAAACACTCTCCGTCCCCCCTAAAACCACACACACACTCCGTCCCCCCTAAAACCAAACACACACTCCGTCCCCCCCCTAAAACCACACACACACACTGCGTCCCCCTAAAACCAAAAACACACTCTGTTCCCCCTAAAACCTGAAACACACTCTGTCCCACATAAAACCAGAAACACACTTTGTCCTCCCTAAAACCAAAAACACACTCCGTCCCCCCTAAAACCAAAAACACACTCTGTCCCCCTAAAACCACACACACACTCCGTCCCCACTAAGACCAGAAACACATCCCGTCCCGCCTAAAACCACACACACACTCCGTCCCCCCCCCTAAAACCACACACACACACACTGCGTCCACCTAAAACCAAAAACACACTCCGTACCCCCTAAAACCAGAAACACACTCCGTCCCCCCCTAAAACCACACACACATACTGCGTCCCCCTAAAACCAAAAACACACTCCGTCCCCCCTAAAACCAGAAACACATTCCGTCCCCCCTAAAACTAGAAACACACTCCGTCCCCCCTAAAAACACACACACAGTCTGTCCCCTCTAAAACCAGAAACACACTCCGTCCCCCCTAAAACCACACACACACTCCGTCCCCCCCTAAAACCACACAAACACCGCGTCCCCCTAAAACCAGAAACACACTCCATCCCCCCTAAAACCAGAAACACACTCCATCCCCCCTAAAACCAAAAACACACTTTGTCCCCCCTAAAACCAAAAACACACTCTGTCCCCCCTAAAACCAAAAACACACTCCGTACCCCCTAAAACCGAAAACAAACTCCGTCCCCCTAAAACCACACACACACTCTGTCCCCCCTAAAACCAGAAACACACTCCGTCCCCCCTAAAACCAAAAACACACTCTGTCCCCCCTAAAACCAAAAACACACTCTGTCCCCCTTAAAACCAGAAACACACTCCGTCCCCCCTAAAACCACACAAACACTGCGTCCCCCTAAAACCAGAAACACATTCCGTCCCCCCTAAAACCAGAAACACATTCCGTCCCCCCTAAAACCAAAAACACACTTTCTCCCCCCTAAAACCTGAAACACACTTTCTCCCCCCTAAAACTAGAAACACACTCCGTCCCCCTAAAACCACACACACACTCTGTCCCCTCTAAAACCAGAAACACACTCCGTCCCCCCTAAAACCACACACACACACTCTGTCCCCCCTATAACCAGAAACACACTCCGTCCCCCCCTAAAACCACACACACATACTGCGTCCCCCTAAAACCAAAAACACACTCCGTCCCCCCTAAAACCAGAAACACATTCCGTCCCCCCTAAAACTAGAAACACACTCCGTCCCCCTAAAACCACACACACACTCTGTCCCCTCTAAAACCAGAAACACACACCGTCCCCCCTAAAACCAGAAACACACTCCGTCCCCCCTAAAACCACACACACACTCCGTCCCCCCCTAAAACCACACAAACACTGCGTCCCCCTAAAACCAGAAACACACTCCATCCCCCCTAAAACCAAAAACACACTTTGTCCCCCCTAAAACCTGAAACACACTTTGTCCCCCCTATAACCAAAAACACACTCTGTCCCCCCTAAAACCAAAAACACACTCCGTACCCCCTAAAACCGGAAACAAACTCCGTCCCCCTAAAACCACACACACACTCTGTCCCCCCTAAAACCTGAAACACACTCCGTCCCCCCTAAAACCAAAAACACACTCTGTCCCCCCTAAAACCAAAAACACACTCTGTCCCCCTTAAAACCAGAAACACACTCCATCCCCCCTAAAACCACACACACACTCCGTCCCCCCTAAAACCAAAAACACACTCTGTCCCCCCTAAAACCAAAAACACACTCCGTCCCCCCTAAAACCACACAAACACTGCGTCCCCCTAAAACCAGAAACACATTCCATCCCCCCTAAAACCAAAAACACACTTTGTCCCCCCTAAAACCTGAAACACACTTTGTCCCCCCTAAAACCAGAAACACACTTTGTCCCCCCTAAAACCAAAAACACACTCTGTCCCCCCTAAAACCAGAAACACACTCTGTCCCCCCCTAAAACCACACACACACACTGCGTCCCCCTAAAACCAAAAACACACTCCGTCCCCCCTAAAACCAGAAACACATTCCGTCCCCCCTAAAACTAGAAACACATTCTGTCCCCCCTAAAACCAGAAACACACTTTGTCCCCCCTAAAACCTGAAAGACACTTTGTCCCCCCTAAAACCAAAAACACACTCCATCCCCCCTAAAACCAAAAACACGCTTTGTCCCCCCTAAAACCTGAAACACACTTTGTCCCCCCTAAAACCAAAAACACACTCTGTCCCCCCTAAAACCAAAAACACACTCCGTACCCCCTAAAACCGAAAACAAACTCCGTCCCCCTAAAACCACACACACACTCTGTCCCCCCTAAAACCAGAAACACACTCCGTCCCCCCTAAAACCAAAAACACACTCTGTCCCCCCTAAAACCAAAAACACACTCTGTCCCCCTTAAAACCAGAAACACACTCCGTCCCCCCTAAAACCACACAAACACTGCGTCCCCCTAAAACCAGAAACACATTCCGTCCCCCCTAAAACCAGAAACACATTCCGTCCCCCCTAAAACCAAAAACACACTTTCTCCCCCCTAAAACCAAAAACACACTTTCTCCCCCCTAAAACTAGAAACACACTCCGTCCCCCTAAAACCACACACACACTCTGTCCCCTCTAAAACCAGAAACACACTCCGTCCCCCCTAAAACCACACACACACACTCTGTCCCCCCTATAACCAGAAACACACTCCGTCCCCCCCTAAAACCACACACACATACTGCGTCCCCCTAAAACCAAAAACACACTCCGTCCCCCCTAAAACCAGAAACACATTCCGTCCCCCCTAAAACTAGAAACACACTCCGTCCCCCTAAAACCACACACACACTCTGTCCCCTCTAAAACCAGAAACACACACCGTCCCCCCTAAAACCAGAAACACACTCCGTCCCCCCTAAAACCACACACACACTCCGTCCCCCCCTAAAACCACACAAACACTGCGTCCCCCTAAAACCAGAAACACACTCCATCCCCCCTAAAACCAAAAACACACTTTGTCCCCCCTAAAACCTGAAACACACTTTGTCCCCCCTATAACCAAAAACACACTCTGTCCCCCCTAAAACCAAAAACACACTCCGTACCCCCTAAAACCGGAAACAAACTCCGTCCCCCTAAAACCACACACACACTCTGTCCCCCCTAAAACCAGAAACACACTCCGTCCCCCCTAAAACCAAAAACACACTCTGTCCCCCCTAAAACCAAAAACACACTCTGTCCCCCTTAAAACCAGAAACACACTCCATCCCCCCTAAAACCACACACACACTCCGTCCCCCCTAAAACCAAAAACACACTCTGTCCCCCCTAAAACCAAAAACACACTCCGTCCCCCCTAAAACCACACAAACACTGCGTCCCCCTAAAACCAGAAACACATTCCATCCCCCCTAAAACCAAAAACACACTTTGTCCCCCCTAAAACCTGAAACACACTTTGTCCCCCCTAAAACCAGAAACACACTTTGTCCCCCCTAAAACCAAAAACACACTCTGTCCCCCCTAAAACCAGAAACACACTCTGTCCCCCCCTAAAACCACACACACACACTGCGTCCCCCTAAAACCAAAAACACACTACGTCCCCCCTAAAACCAGAAACACATTCCGTCCCCCCTAAAACTAGAAACACATTCTGTCCCCCCTAAAACCAGAAACACACTTTGTCCCCCCTAAAACCTGAAAGACACTTTGTCCCCCCTAAAACCAAAAACACACTCCATCCCCCCTAAAACCAAAAACACGCTTTGTCCCCCCTAAAACCTGAAACGCACTTTGTCCCCCCTAAAACCAAAAACACACTCTGTCCCCCCTAAAACCAAAAACACACTCCGTACCCCCTAAAACCGGAAACAAACTCCGTCCCCCTAAAACCACTCACACACTCTGTCCCCCCTAAAACCAGAAACACACTCCGCCCCCCTAAAACCAAAAACACACTCTGTCCCCCCTAAAACCAGAAACACACTCTGTCCCCCTAAAACCTGAAACACACTTTGTCCCCCCTAAAACAAAAACACACTTTGTCCCCCCTAAAACCACACACACACTCTGTCCCCCCTAAAACTAGAAACACACTTTGTCCCCCCTAAAACCAAAAACATACTCCGTACCCCCTAAAACCAGAAACACACTTTGTCCCCCCTAAAACCAAAAACACACTCTGTCCCCCTAAAACCACACACACACTTCGTCCCCCCTAAAACCAGAAACACATCCCGTCCCCCCTAAAACCAGAAACAAACTCCGTCCCCCTAAAACCACACACACACTCTGTCCCCCCTAAAACCAGAAACACACTCCGTCCCGCCTATAACCACACACACACTCCGTCCCCCCCCTAAAACCACACACACACACTGCGTCCCCCTAAAACCAAAAACACACTCTGTCCCCCCTAAAACCAGAAACACACTCCGTCCCCCCTAAAACTAGAAACACATCCCGTCCCCCCTAAAACCAGAAACAAACTCCGTCCCCCTAAAACCACACACACACTCTGTCCCCCCTAAAACCAGAAACACACTCCGTCCCGCCTATAACCACACACACACTCCGTCCCCCCCCTAAAACCACACACACACACTGCGTCTCCCTAAAACCAAAAACACACTCTGTCCCCCCTAAAACCAGAAACACACTCCGTCCCCCCTAAAACTAGAAACACACTCCGTCCCCCCTAAAACTACACACACAACACACTCCGTCCCCACTAAAACCAGAAACACACTCCGTCCCCCTAAAACCACGCACACACTCTGTCCCCTCTAAAACCAGAAACACACTCCGTCCCCCCTAAAACCACACACACACACTCTGTCCCCCCTAAAACCAAAAACACACTCCGTCCCCCCTAAAACCAGAAACACATTCCGTCCCCACTAAAACTAGAAACACACTCCGTCCCCCTAAAACCACACACACACTCTGTCCCCTCTAAAACCAGAAACACACTCCGTCCCCCCTAAAACCACACACACACACTCTGTCCCCCCTAAAACCAGAAACACACTCCGTCCCCCCCTAAAACCACACACACATACTGCGTCCCCCTAAAACCAAAAACACACTCCGTCCCCCCTAAAACCAGAAACACATTCCGTCCCCCCTAAAACTAGAAACACACTCCGTCCCCCTAAAACCACACACACACTCTGTCCCCTCTAAAACCAGAAACACACTCCGTCCCCCCTAAAACCAGAAACACACTCCATCCCCCCTAAAACCACACACACACTCCGTCCCCCCCTAAAACCACACAAACACTGCGTCCCCCTAAAACCAGAAACACACTCCATCCCCCCTAAAACCAGAAACACACTCCATCCCCCCTAAAACCAAAAACACACTTTGTCCCCCCTAAAACCTGAAACACACTTTGTCCCCCCTAAAACCAAAAACACACTCTGTCCCCCCTAAAACCAAAAACACACTCCGTACCCCCTAAAACCGGAAACAAACTCCGTCCCCCTAAAACCACACACACACTCTGTCCCCCCTAAAACCAGAAACACACTCCGTCCCCCCTAAAACCAAAAACACACTCTGTCCCCCCTAAAACCAAAAACACACTCTGTCCCCCCTAAAACCAGAAACACACTCCGTCCCCCCTAAAACCACACACACACTCCGTCCCCCCTAAAACCAAAAACACACTCTGTCCCCCCTAAAACCAAAAACACACTCCGTCCCCCCTAAAACCACACAAACACTGCGTCCCCCTAAAACCAGAAACACATTCCATCCCCCCTAAAACCAAAAACACACTTTGTCCCCCCTAAAACCTGAAACACACTTTGTCCCCCCTAAAACCAAAAACACACTCCATCCCCCCTAAAACCAAAAACACACTTTGTCCCCCCTAAAACCTGAAACACACTTTGTCCCCCCTAAAACCAAAAACACACTCTGTCCCCCCTAAAACCAGAAACACACTCCGTCCCCCCTAAAACCAAAAACACACTCTGTCCCCCTAAAACCAGAAACACACTCTGTCCCCCTAAAACCTGAAACACACTTTGTCCCCCTAAAACAAAAACACACTTTGTCCCCCCTAAAACCACACACACACTCTGTCCCCCCTAAAACCAGAAACTCACTTTGTCCCCCCTAAAACCAAAAACACACTCCGTACCCCCTAAAACCAGAAACACACTTTGTCCCCCCTAAAACCAAAAACACACTCTGTCCCCCTAAAACCACACACACACTCCGTCCCCCCTAAAACCAGAAACACATCCCGTCCCCCTAAAACCAGAAACACACTCCGTCCCCCCTAAAACTACACACACAACACACTCCGTCCCCACTAAAACCAGAAACACACTCCGTTCCCCTTAAACCACGCACACACTCTGTCCCCTCTAAAACCAGAAACACACTCCGTCCCCCCTAAAACCACACACACACACTCTGTCCCCCCTAAAACCAGAAACACACTCTGTCCCCCCCTAAAACCACACACACACACTGCGTCCCCCTAAAACCAAAAACACACTCCGTCCCCCCTAAAACCAGAAACACATTCCGTCCCCCCTAAAACTAGAAACACATTCCGTCCCCCCTAAAACCAGAAACACACTCCGTCCCCCGCCAAAACCACACACACATACTGCGTCCCCCTAAAACCAAAAACACACTCCGTCCCCCCTAAAACCAGAAACACATTCCGTCCCCCCTAAAACTAGAAACACACTCCGTCCCCCCTAAAACCACACACACACTCTGTCCCCTCTAAAACCAGAAACACACTCCGTCCCCCCTAAAACCACACACACACTCCGTCCCCCCCTAAAACCACACAAACACCGCGTCCCCCTAAAACCAGAAACACACTCCATCCCCCCTAAAACCAGAAACATACTCCATCCCCCCTAAAACCAAAAACACACTTTGTCCCCCCTAAAACCAAAAACACACTCTGTCCCCCCTAAAACCAAAAACACACTCCGTACCCCCTAAAACCGAAAACAAACTCCGTCCCCCTAAAACCACACACACACTCTGTCCCCCCTAAAACCAGAAACACACTCCGTCCCCCCTAAAACCAAAAACACACTCCGTACCCCCTAAAACCGAAAACAAACTCCGTCCCCCTAAAACCACACACACACTCTGTCCCCCCTAAAACCAAAAACACACTTTGTCCCCCCTAAAACCAAAAACACACTCTGTCCCCCCTAAAACCAAAAACACACTCCGTACCCCCTAAAACCGAAAACAAACTCCGTCCCCCTAAAACCACACACACACTCTGTCCCCCCTAAAACCAGAAACACACTCCGTCCCCCCTAAAACCAAAAACACACTCTGTCCCCCCTAAAACCAAAAACACACTCTGTCCCCACTAAAACCAGAAACACACTCCGTTCCCCTTAAACCACGCACACACTCTGTCCCCTCTAAAACCAGAAACACACTCCGTCCCCCCTAAAACCACACACACACACTCTGTCCCCCCTAAAACCAGAAACACACTCTGTCCCCCCCTAAAACCACACACACACACTGCGTCCCCCTAAAACCAAAAACACACTCCGTCCTCCCTAAAACCAGAAACACATTCCGTCCCCCCTAAAACTAGAAACACATTCCGTCCCCCCTAAAACCAGAAACACACTCCGTCCCCCCCTAAAACCACACACACATACTGCGTCCCCCTAAAACCAAAAACACACTCCGTCCCCCCTAAAACCAGAAACACATTCCGTCCCCCCTAAAACTAGAAACACACTCCGTCCCCCCTAAATCCACACACACACTCTGTCCCCTCTAAAACCAGAAACACACTCCGTCCCCCCTAAAACCACACACACACTCCGTCCCCCCCTAAAACCACACAAACACCGCGTCCCCCTAAAACCAGAAACACACTCCATCCCCCCTAAAACCAGAAACATACTCCATCCCCCCTAAAACCAAAAACACACTTTGTCCCCCCTAAAACCAAAAACACACTCTGTCCCCCCTAAAACCAAAAACACACTCCGTACCCCCTAAAACCGAAAACAAACTCCGTCCCCCTAAAACCACACACACACTCTGTCCCCCCTAAAACCAGAAACACACTCCGTCCCCCCTAAAACCAAAAACACACTCTGTCCCCCCTAAAACAAAAAACACACTCCGTACCCCCTAAAACCGAAAACAAACTCCGTCCCCCTAAAACCACACACACACTCTGTCCCCCCTAAAACCAAAAACACACTTTGTCCCCCCTAAAACCAAAAACACACTCTGTCCCCCCTAAAACCAAAAACACACTCCGTACCCCCTAAAACCGAAAACAAACTCCGTCCCCCTAAAACCACACACACACTCTGTCCCCCCTAAAACCAGAAACACACTCCGTCCCCCCTAAAACCAAAAACACACTCTGTCCCCCCTAAAACCAAAAACACACTCTGTCCCCCTTAAAACCAGAAACACACTCCGTCCCCCCTAAAACCACACAAACACTGCGTCCCCCTAAAACCAGAAACACATTCCGTCCCCCCTAAAACCAAAAACACACTCTGTCCCCCCTAAAACCAAAAACACACTCCGTACCCCCTAAAACCGAAAACAAACTCCGTCCCCCTAAAACCACACACACACTCTGTCCCCCCTAAAACCAGAAACACACTCCGTCCCCCCTAAAACCAAAAACACACTCTGTCCCCCCTAAAACCAAAAACACACTCTGTCCCCCTTAAAACCAGAAACACACTCCGTCCCCCCTAAAACCACACAAACACTGCGTCCCCCTAAAACCACACACACACTCCGTCCCCCCCCCTAAAACCACACACACACACACTGCGTCCACCTAAATCCAAAAACACACTCTGTCCCCCCTAAAACCAGAAACACACTCCGTCCCCTCTAAAACCAGAAACACATTCCGTCCCCCCTAAAACTACACACACAACACACTCCGTCCCCACTAAAACCAGAAACACACTCCCTCCCCCGAAAACCACGCACACACTCTGTCCCCCCTAAAACCAAAAACACACTTTGTCCCCCCTAAAACCAGAAACACACTTTGTCCCCCCTAAAACCAAAAACACACTCCGTACCCCCTAAAACCAGAAACACACTTTGTCCCCCCTAAAACCAAAAACACACTCTGTCCCCCCTAAAACCAGAAACACACTCTGTCCCCCCATAAACCAGAAACACACTCTGTCCCACCTAAAACCAGAAACACACTTTGTCCCCCCTAAAACCAGAAACACACTCTGTCCCCCCTAAAACCTGCAACACACTTTGTCCCCCCAAAACCAAAAACACACATTGTCCCCCCTAAAACCAGACACACACTTTGTCCCCCCTAAAACCAGAAACACACTTTGTCACCCCTAAAACCAAAAACACACTCCGTACCCCCTAAAACCAGAAACACACTTTGTCCCCCCTAAAACCAAAAACACACTCTGTCCCCTCTAAAACCAGAAACACACTTTGTCCCCCCTAAAACCAGAAACACTCTTCGTCCCCCCTAAAACCACACACACACTCCGTCCCCCCTAAAACCAAACACACACTCCGTCCCCCCCCTAAAACCACACACACACACTGCGTCCCCCTGAAACCAAAAACACACTCTGTTCCCCCTAAAACCTGAAACACACTCTGTCCCACATAAAACCAGAAACACACTTTGTCCTCCCTAAAACCAAAAACACACTCCGTCCCCCCTAAAACCAAAAACACACTCTGTCCCCCTAAAACCACACACACACTCCGTCCCCCCTAAGACCAGAAACACATCCCGTCCCGCCTAAAACCACACACACACTCCGTCCCCCCCCCTAAAACCACACACACATACACTGCGTCCACCTAAATCCAAAAACACACTCTGTCCCCACTAAAACCAGAAACACACTCCGTCCCCTCTAAAACCAGAAACACATTCCGTCCCACCTAAAACTAGAAACACACTCCGTCCCCCCTGAAACTACACACACAACACACTCCGTCCCCACTAAAACCAGAAACACACTCCCTCCCCCGAAAACCACGCACACACTCTGTCCCCCCTAAAACCAAAAACACACTTTGTCCCCCCTAAAACCAGAAACACACTTTGTCCCCCCTAAAACCAAAAACACACTCCGTACCCCCTAAAACCAGAAACACACTTTGTCCCCCCTAAAACCAAAAACACACTCTGTCCCCCCTAAAACCAGAAACACACTCTGTCCCCCCATAAACCAGAAACACACTCTGTCCCACCTAAAACCAGAAACACACTTTGTCCCCCCTAAAACCACACACACACTCTGTCCCCCCTAAAACCAGAAACACACTCCGTCCCCCCTAAAACCAAAAACACACTCTGTCCCCCCTAAAACCAAAAACACACTCCGTACCCCCTAAAACCGAAAACAAACTCCGTCCCCCTAAAACCACACACACACTCTGTCCCCCCTAAAACCAAAAACACACTTTGTCCCCCCTAAAACCAAAAACACACTCTGTCCCCCCTAAAACCAAAAACACACTCCGTACCCCCTAAAACCGAAAACAAACTCCGTCCCCCTAAAACCACACACACACTCTGTCCCCCCTAAAACCAGAAACACACTCCGTCCCCCCTAAAACCAAAAACACACTCTGTCCCCCCTAAAACCAAAAACACACTCTGTCCCCACTAAAACCAGAAACACACTCCGTTCCCCTTAAACCACGCACACACTCTGTCCCCTCTAAAACCAGAAACACACTCCGTCCCCCCTAAAACCACACA
This sequence comes from Embiotoca jacksoni, assembly GCF_022577435.1. Lineage (NCBI taxonomy): Eukaryota > Metazoa > Chordata > Actinopteri > Embiotocidae > Embiotoca > Embiotoca jacksoni. Next base: position 3,021,038 of record NW_027185381.1, on the reverse strand, counting down.
CACACACTCTGTCCCCCCTAAAACCAGAAACACACTCTGTCCCCCCCTAAAACCACACACACACACTGCGTCCCCCTAAAACCAAAAACACACTCCGTCCTCCCTAAAACCAGAAACACATTCCGTCCCCCCTAAAACTAGAAACACATTCCGTCCCCCCTAAAACCAGAAACACACTCCGTCCCCCCCTAAAACCACACACACATACTGCGTCCCCCTAAAACCAAAAACACACTCCGTCCCCCCTAAAACCAGAAACACATTCCGTCCCCCCTAAAACTAGAAACACACTCCGTCCCCCCTAAATCCACACACACACTCTGTCCCCTCTAAAACCAGAAACACACTCCGTCCCCCCTAAAACCACACACACACTCCGTCCCCCCCTAAAACCACACAAACACCGCGTCCCCCTAAAACCAGAAACACACTCCATCCCCCCTAAAACCAGAAACATACTCCATCCCCCCTAAAACCAAAAACACACTTTGTCCCCCCTAAAACCAAAAACACACTCTGTCCCCCCCTAAAACCAAAAACACACTCCGTACCCCCTAAAACCGAAAACAAACTCCGTCCCCCTAAAACCACACACACACTCTGTCCCCCCTAAAACCAGAAACACACTCCGTCCCCCCTAAAACCAAAAACACACTCTGTCCCCCCTAAAACCAAAAACACACTCCGTACCCCCTAAAACCGAAAACAAACTCCGTCCCCCTAAAACCACACACACACTCTGTCCCCCCTAAAACCAAAAACACACTTTGTCCCCCCTAAAACCAAAAACACACTCTGTCCCCCCTAAAACCAAAAACACACTCCGTACCCCCTAAAACCGAAAACAAACTCCGTCCCCCTAAAACCACACACACACTCTGTCCCCCCTAAAACCAGAAACACACTCCGTCCCCCCTAAAACCAAAAACACACTCTGTCCCCCCTAAAACCAAAAACACACTCTGTCCCCCTTAAAACCAGAAACACACTCCGTCCCCCCTAAAACCACACAAACACTGCGTCCCCCTAAAACCAGAAACACATTCCGTCCCCCCTAAAACCAAAAACACACTCTGTCCCCCCTAAAACCAAAAACACACTCCGTACCCCCTAAAACCGAAAACAAACTCCGTCCCCCTAAAACCACACACACACTCTGTCCCCCCTAAAACCAGAAACACACTCCGTCCCCCCTAAAACCAAAAACACACTCTGTCCCCCCTAAAACCAAAAACACACTCTGTCCCCCTTAAAACCAGAAACACACTCCGTCCCCCCTAAAACCACACAAACACTGCGTCCCCCTAAAACCACACACACACTCCGTCCCCCCCCCTAAAACCACACACACACACACTGCGTCCACCTAAATCCAAAAACACACTCTGTCCCCCCTAAAACCAGAAACACACTCCGTCCCCTCTAAAACCAGAAACACATTCCGTCCCCCCTAAAACTACACACACAACACACTCCGTCCCCACTAAAACCAGAAACACACTCCCTCCCCCGAAAACCACGCACACACTCTGTCCCCCCTAAAACCAAAAACACACTTTGTCCCCCCTAAAACCAGAAACACACTTTGTCCCCCCTAAAACCAAAAACACACTCCGTACCCCCTAAAACCAGAAACACACTTTGTCCCCCCTAAAACCAAAAACACACTCTGTCCCCCCTAAAACCAGAAACACACTCTGTCCCCCCATAAACCAGAAACACACTCTGTCCCACCTAAAACCAGAAACACACTTTGTCCCCCCTAAAACCAGAAACACACTCTGTCCCCCCTAAAACCTGCAACACACTTTGTCCCCCCAAAACCAAAAACACACATTGTCCCCCCTAAAACCAGACACACACTTTGTCCCCCCTAAAACCAGAAACACACTTTGTCACCCCTAAAACCAAAAACACACTCCGTACCCCCTAAAACCAGAAACACACTTTGTCCCCCCTAAAACCAAAAACACACTCTGTCCCCTCTAAAACCAGAAACACACTTTGTCCCCCCTAAAACCAGAAACACTCTTCGTCCCCCCTAAAACCACACACACACTCCGTCCCCCCTAAAACCAAACACACACTCCGTCCCCCCCCTAAAACCACACACACACACTGCGTCCCCCTGAAACCAAAAACACACTCTGTTCCCCCTAAAACCTGAAACACACTCTGTCCCACATAAAACCAGAAACACACTTTGTCCTCCCTAAAACCAAAAACACACTCCGTCCCCCCTAAAACCAAAAACACACTCTGTCCCCCTAAAACCACACACACACTCCGTCCCCCCTAAGACCAGAAACACATCCCGTCCCGCCTAAAACCACACACACACTCCGTCCCCCCCCCTAAAACCACACACACATACACTGCGTCCACCTAAATCCAAAAACACACTCTGTCCCCACTAAAACCAGAAACACACTCCGTCCCCTCTAAAACCAGAAACACATTCCGTCCCACCTAAAACTAGAAACACACTCCGTCCCCCCTGAAACTACACACACAACACACTCCGTCCCCACTAAAACCAGAAACACACTCCCTCCCCCGAAAACCACGCACACACTCTGTCCCCCCTAAAACCAAAAACACACTTTGTCCCCCCTAAAACCAGAAACACACTTTGTCCCCCCTAAAACCAAAAACACACTCCGTACCCCCTAAAACCAGAAACACACTTTGTCCCCCCTAAAACCAAAAACACACTCTGTCCCCCCTAAAACCAGAAACACACTCTGTCCCCCCATAAACCAGAAACACACTCTGTCCCACCTAAAACCAGAAACACACTTTGTCCCCCCTAAAACCAGAAACACACTCCTTACCCCCTAAAACCAGAAACACACTTTGTCCCCCCTAAAACCAAAAACACACTCTGTCCCCTCTAAAACCAGAAACACACTTTGTCCCCCCTAAAACCAGAAACACTCTCCGTCCCCCCTAAAACCACACACACACTCCGTCCCCCCTAAAACCAAACACACACTCCGTCCCCCCCCTAAAACCACACACACACACTGCGTCCCCCTAAAACCAAAAACACACTCTGTTCCACCTAAAACCTGAAACACACTCTGTCCCACATAAAACCAGAAACACACTTTGTCCTCCCTAAAACCAAAAACACACTCCGTCCCCCCTAAAACCAAAAACACACTCTGTCCCCCTAAAACCACACACACACTCCGTCCCCACTAAGACCAGAAACACATCCCGTCCCGCCTAAAACCACACACACACTCCGTCCCCCCCCCTAAAACCACACACACACACACTGCATCCACCTAAAACCAAAAACACACTCCGTACCCCCTAAAACCAGAAACACACTCCGTCCCCCCCTAAAACCACACACACATACTGCGTCCCCCTAAAACCAAAAACACACTCCGTCCCCCCTAAAACCAGAAACACATTCCGTCCCCCCTAAAACTAGAAACACACTCCGTCCCCCCTAAAACCACACACACACTCTGTCCCCTCTAAAACCAGAAACACACTCCGTCCCCCCTAAAACCACACACACACTCCGTCCCCCCCTAAAACCACACAAACACCGCGTCCCCCTAAAACCAGAAACACACTCCATCCCCCCTAAAACCAGAAACACACTCCATCCCCCCTAAAACCAAAAACACACTTTGTCCCCCCTAAAACCAAAAACACACTCTGTCCCCCCTAAAACCAAAAACACACTCCGTACCCCCTAAAACCGAAAACAAACTCCGTCCCCCTAAAACCACACACACACTCTGTCCCCCCTAAAACCAGAAACACACTCCGTCCCCCCTAAAACCAAAAACACACTCTGTCCCCCCTAAAACCAAAAACACACTCTGTCCCCCTTAAAACCAGAAACACACTCCGTCCCCCCTAAAACCACACAAACACTGCGTCCCCCTAAAACCAGAAACACATTCCGTCCCCCCTAAAACCAGAAACACATTCCGTCCCCCCTAAAACCAAAAACACACTTTCTCCCCCCTAAAACCTGAAACACACTTTCTCCCCCCTAAAACTAGAAACACACTCCGTCCCCCCTAAAACCAGAAACACACTCTGTCCCCCCTAAAACCTGCAACACACATTGTCCCCCCTAAAACCAGAAACACACTCCGTCCCCCCTAAAACCAAAAACACACTCTGTCCCCCCTAAAACCAAAAACACACTCTGTCCCCCTTAAAACCAGAAACACACTCCGTCCCCCCTAAAACCACACAAACACTGCGTCCCCCTAAAACCAGAAACACATTCCGTCCCCCCTAAAACCAAAAACACACTCTGTCCCCCCTAAAACCAAAAACACACTCTGTCCCCCTTAAAACCAGAAACACACTCCGTCCCCCCTAAAACCACACAAACACTGCGTCCCCCTAAAACCACACACACACTCTGTCCCCTCTAAAACCAGAAACACACTCCGTCCCCCCTAAAACCACACACACACACTCTGTCCCCCCTATAACCAGAAACACACTCCGTCCCCCCCTAAAACCACACACACATACTGCGTCCCCCTAAAACCAAAAACACACTCCGTCCCCCCTAAAACCAGAAACACATTCCGTCCCCCCTAAAACTAGAAACACACTCCGTCCCCCTAAAACCACACACACACTCTGTCCCCTCTAAAACCAGAAACACACACCGTCCCCCCTAAAACCAGAAACACACTCCGTCCCCCCTAAAACCACACACACACTCCGTCCCCCCCTAAAACCACACAAACACTGCGTCCCCCTAAAACCAGAAACACACTCCATCCCCCCTAAAACCAAAAACACACTTTGTCCCCCCTAAAACCTGAAACACACTTTGTCCCCCCTATAACCAAAAACACACTCTGTCCCCCCTAAAACCAAAAACACACTCCGTACCCCCTAAAACCGGAAACAAACTCCGTCCCCCTAAAACCACACACACACTCTGTCCCCCCTAAAACCAGAAACACACTCCGTCCCCCCTAAAACCAAAAACACACTCTGTCCCCCCTAAAACCAAAAACACACTCTGTCCCCCTTAAAACCAGAAACACACTCCATCCCCCCTAAAACCACACACACACTCCGTCCCCCCTAAAACCAAAAACACACTCTGTCCCCCCTAAAACCAAAAACACACTCCGTCCCCCCTAAAACCACACAAACACTGCGTCCCCCTAAAACCAGAAACACATTCCATCCCCCCTAAAACCAAAAACACACTTTGTCCCCCCTAAAACCTGAAACACACTTTGTCCCCCCTAAAACCAGAAACACACTTTGTCCCCCCTAAAACCAAAAACACACTCTGTCCCCCCTAAAACCTGAAACACACTTTGTCCCCCCTAAAACCTGAAAGACACTTTGTCCCCCCTAAAACCAAAAACACACTCCATCCCCCCTAAAACCAAAAACACGCTTTGTCCCCCCTAAAACCTGAAACACACTTTGTCCCCCCTAAAACCAAAAACACACTCTGTCCCCCCTAAAACCAAAAACACACTCCGTACCCCCTAAAACCGGAAACAAACTCCGTCCCCCTAAAACCACACACACACTCTGTCCCCCCTAAAACCAGAAACACACTCCGCCCCCCCTAAAACCAAAAACACACTCTGTCCCCCCTAAAACCAGAAACACACTCTGTCCCCCTAAAACCTGAAACACACTTTGTCCCCCCTAAAACAAAAACACACTTTGTCCCCCCTAAAACCACACACACACTCTGTCCCCCCTAAAACCAGAAACACACTTTGTCCCCCCTAAAACCAAAAACATACTCCGTACCCCCTAAAACCAGAAACACACTTTGTCCCCCCTAAAACCAAAAACACACTCTGTCCCCCTAAAACCACACACACACTTCGTCCCCCCTAAAACCAGAAACACATCCCGTCCCCCCTAAAACCAGAAACAAACTCCGTCCCCCTAAAACCACACACACACTCTGTCCCCCCTAAAACCAGAAACACACTCCGTCCCGCCTATAACCACACACACACTCCGTCCCCCCCCCTAAAACCACACACACACACTGCGTCCCCCTAAAACCAAAAACACACTCTGTCCCCCCTAAAACCAGAAACACACTCCGTCCCCCCTAAAACTAGAAACACATCCCGTCCCCCCTAAAACCAGAAACAAACTCCGTCCCCCTAAAACCACAAACACACTCTGTCCCCCCTAAAACCAGAAACACACTCCGTCCCGCCTATAACCACACACACACTCCGTCCCCCCCCCTAAAACCACACACACACACTGCGTCCCCCTAAAACCAAAAACACACTCTGTCCCCCCTAAAACCAGAAACACACTCCGTCCCCCCTAAAACTAGAAACACACTCCGTCCCCCCTAAAACTACACACACAACACACTCCGTCCCCACTAAAACCAGAAACACACTCCGTCCCCCTAAAACCACGCACACACTCTGTCCCCTCTAAAACCAGAAACACACTCCGTCCCCCCTAAAACCACACACACACACTCTGTCCCCCCTAAAACCAGAAACACACTCCGTCCCCCCCCTAAAACCACACACACACACTGCGTCCCCCTAAAACCAAAAACACACTCCGTCCCCCCTAAAACCAGAAACACATTCCGTCCCCACTAAAACTAGAAACACACTCCGTCCCCCTAAAACCACACACACACTCTGTCCCCTCTAAAACCAGAAACACACTCCGTCCCCCCTAAAACCACACACACACACTCTGTCCCCCCTAAAACCAGAAACACACTCCGTCCCCCCCCTAAAACCACACACACATACTGCGTCCCCCTAAAACCAAAAACACACTCCGTCCCCCCTAAAACCAGAAACACATTCCGTCCCCCCTAAAACTAGAAACACACTCCGTCCCCCTAAAACCACACACACACTCTGTCCCCTCTAAAACCAGAAACACACTCCGTCCCCCCTAAAACCAGAAACACACTCCATCCCCCCTAAAACCACACACACACTCCGTCCCCCCCTAAAACCACACAAACACTGCGTCCCCCCTAAAACCAGAAACACACTCCATCCCCCCTAAAACCAGAAACACACTCCATCCCCCCTAAAACCAAAAACACACTTTGTCCCCCCTAAAACCTGAAACACACTTTGTCCCCCCTAAAACCAAAAACACACTCTGTCCCCCCTAAAACCAAAAACACACTCCGTACCCCCTAAAACCGGAAACAAACTCCGTCCCCCTAAAACCACACACACACTCTGTCCCCCCTAAAACCAGAAACACACTCCGTCCCCCCTAAAACCAAAAACACACTCTGTCCCCCCTAAAACCAAAAACACACTCTGTCCCCCCTAAAACCAGAAACACACTCCGTCCCCCCTAAAACCACACACACACTCCGTCCCCCCTAAAACCAAAAACACACTCTGTCCCCCCTAAAACCAAAAACACACTCCGTCCCCCCTAAAACCACACAAACACTGCGTCCCCCTAAAACCAGAAACACATTCCATCCCCCCTAAAACCAAAAACACACTTTGTCCCCCCTAAAACCTGAAACACACTTTGTCCCCCCTAAAACCAAAAACACACTCCATCCCCCCTAAAACCAAAAACACACTTTGTCCCCCCTAAAACCTGAAACACACTTTGTCCCCCCTAAAACACCAAAAACACACTCCATCCCCCCTAAAACCAAAAACACACTTTGTCCCCCCTAAAACCTGAAACACACTTTGTCCCCCCTAAAACCAAAAACACACTACGTACCCCCCTAAAACCGGAAACAAACTCCGTCCCCCTAAAACCACACACACAACTCTGTCCCCCCTAAAACCAGAAACACACTCCGTCCCCCCCTAAAACCAAAACACACTCTGTCCCCCTAAAACCAGAAACACACTCTGTCCCCCTAAAACCTGAAACACACTTTGTCCCCCCCTAAAACAAAAACACACTTTGTCCCCCCTAAAACCACACACACACTCTGTCCCCCCTAAAACCAGAAACTCACTTTGTCCCCCCTAAAACCAAAAACACACTCCGTACCCCCTAAAACCAGAAACACACTTTGTCCCCCCTAAAACCAAAAACACACTCTGTCCCCCTAAAACCCACACACCACACTCCGTCCACCCCTAAAACCAAAAACACACTCTGTCCCCCTAAAACCACACACACATTCCGTCCCCCCTAAAACTAGAAACACATTCCGTCCCCCCTAAAACCAGAAACACACTCCGTCCCCCCCTAAAACCACACACACATACTGCGTCCCCCTAAAACCAAAAACAAACTCCGTCCCCCCTAAAACCACACACACACACTCTGTCCCCCCTAAAACCAGAAACACACTCCGTCCCCCCCTAAAACCAAAAACACACTCTGTCCCCCCCTAAAACCAAAAACACACTCTGTCCCCCCTTAAAACCAGAAACACACTCCGTCCCCCCTAAAACCACACAAACACTGCGTCCCCCTAAAACCAGAAACACATTCCGTCCCCCCTAAAACCAGAAACACATTCCGTCCCCCCTAAAACCAAAAACACACTCTGTCCCCCCCTAAAACCAAAAACACACACTCCGTCCCCCCTAAAACCAAAAACACACTCTGTCCCCCCTAAAACCAGAAACACATTCCATCTAAAATCCTCGATAATGAGAAGATATTTTTCATAAACAAAAGACAACAAGTCAAATGTTGAAGCAGTAAAAAGTTCTTGTTTTATTTTCAATGAAATATGGATTTATATGATCTGCAAATCATTTTTATTTACATTTACACAGCGTCCCAACTCTGTTAAAAACAGGGTTGTACATATAACAGCAACAAAACTGATAGATTACACAATAAGATGATTTATGCATTAAAAGCAACAAAAAAATTGGCCCTGGCATTTTGGATCGATCGGCCCACCACAATCTGTAAATATAACTGTCACTCTCCTCCTTTAACTTCCTGTTGTTGCACAGTGTCGGTGCTGCTGCTGACGTTTAAGCTCCTGAAGCCGCAAACATATCAGATATTTTGATTCATTTGTTGACATCAACCTCCAGAGTTTCAACTTTTTCTCTCCACAGCCCCTTTGAGCTTTGATCTGCAGGACATCTGACATGAGAAACAGGACAGAGGGGGGGAGGGCTGAGGTGGATTCAGAGATGTGATTGGACCTGCCCGCTGTCACTCAAGAAAATGAACCAACGGGCTGCCGGTCTCTACTTTACGGTCCGGTCCGTTGGTCCCAGGTGTTTTTTTCTACACGTCAATCAGCCGATAGATTAAATTTCAGAGATTATAAACATTTCAGAGTAACTGTTGTGTTAATATTAGTCAACAGTTTAAGGAGAAGTGTGTCGGCTGTGGTGTTCATGATCCATGTTGAAGTCTTAATCTAGATGTCTGATTGCGTAATATTCTCTCTCACACACACACACACACACACACACACACAGACACACACACACACACACACACACACACACACACACACACATAGCAACCCGTCTTAGCAACAACTCTGTTATCTGTGTTTGAAGACACGTTAGCTTCAGTGGTTTTAGCGACATTTCCTCTTCAGCTGTCGACCAAAACTGTTTGGAGGAGGAGGAGGAGGAGGAGGAGAAGAGGGGAAGAGGAGAGGAGAGGAGAGGGGAGGGGGATAGAGGAGGAGGGGGAGAGGAGGAGAGTAGGAGAGGAGGAGAAGAGGAAGGAGAGGAGAGTAGAGGAGAGGAGAGGAGAGGAGAGGAAGAGGAGAGGAGAGAGAGGAGAGGAGCGGATGAGGAGAGGAGATGGAGAGGAGGAGAGGTAGAGGAGGGATAGGAGGAGTGAGG